>NW_022170509.1:9597829-9729817 GCF_008802855.1 Photinus pyralis | reverse complement strand
GTAAAGCCCGCGAACGGGAAAATCTTTCCGGTGCCCTCCCCCGCGAACGGGGGGCCCGGGGACCGCCGTTCGGCACTCGAACGAAGGGCCGGTCCTTCCCGAGTCCCGAGCCGGAGCGGCGCGCGCGTCGCGTCGCGCCTTCCCCCCCTTCGCGAATTTAACGTGGACCCCTCGCAAAACGCAAAAACTTCGGGGGGGCCGAGGGGGGGGAAGGCCTAAAGTTCGAGGGGCACCGCCGCCCGGGCCGCTACCGCGGCCCGGAGCCGCGGCCGCCACAAAATTTTTGGGAATTTCATCAGGCCGTTTTGTAGAAATTCGACAAAATCGAGTTAACGGGTTGTTTTCTTATTTTATATAAAATAACCCTGTCCAATCACATCACTTTTTATATCTAGTGTTAAACCACCCGGTGTGTTAAGACGGTGCGAAAAAGGCAGTGTGTACCATCATTTTTTGCCGTTTATTAACGACTCTCGATTACTTTACATGAAAAAACCATACCAATGCATTTAATTTGTTTGAGAAAATTAACGATTTCTGTCGGAATGTCGAAAAAAGTCCTCTAGCGGCGACATGTGAAACCAACAAAACTTAAAATATTATAACATTTGTAGCCCAAGAATAGCTTTTTTCAACTAGCCTAAGTTTGTTTTAATCGGCTCAGTCGTTGCGAAAATACAGGATGTTTTTTTACGGAAACCTTTCAATTCAAACGAAAAAGGTTCAGATTATCCACGACGTTAACGACCATGGATTTTTTGTTAGGTTAATATAGCGGAATGCACAAAAACATCACTTTTTACATTCAACATTGCAGTTACGCCCCCTAGCGACCATTTCAGAAACTTTTCCAGGTTTTTCTCTTGGCCGTTTCAGTAATAACTTTTTTGCCGCAAGCCTGGTTAGCTTCCCAGATACAGTACTTCGCATTCTTAGTTGGCCACGCTGTACAATATAATAGCATTTGTATCTATCTAATTGATAGCAAAAACAGAACGAGAAAATGCACGAATATATTACGCTGCAAAGCTGAACTTTCAAAAACGCGATGTATTGAATGAACAGGGCGAGGAAAAGCCGAGCTATCACGAACCCGAGCGAGGCGAGGCGGCGTAGCGCCGAAACCGAGCGTATGAAAAAGTGTATACGTTAATTGGATTGATGCGTCGGTCGGTCTATCAATTCAATTTAATTAACTATCTATAAATGTATAAATTTAATGGCAGTATTTAAGGGATGCTGGCTGTAGATTTAATACCCACCACAACACTTTAAACAACTCGTGTTCCACCATCAAACTGAATTCGACTAAGTAAAGCGATTAAGTTCTGCGTCATTAGACTGATGAGCACTTGCCAGCGTTTGCGCGTCTGTTTCTCTCCATAAACCCGTAATACAACCCGTGTCGATTTTGGACTTTCGCAAGATGATAGCGTATGTGCCAGTTGTGTTACTTTTAAAAATAACATGGCCGTCTTCCATAATTTTGTTGTGTGTAGTGTCTATTGTTCCTTGCATAGTATTTTCTCATTTATCCACGTGAAATGGGCTGCATATTTCGTTTTGCGCAAATGACGTCGAGAAAATGATTATTGGAAAATCACATCCATTCATTGCAGCACATTTTAAAATTCAATTAAATATATAAATGGATAACTTAAATCGTTAAGAGTATTGGCTACCAAATGAGAATAAAAGGTAGAAATCTGCACAATGAATAAACTAAACAAATATAGAAAACGAGCTCCTGGGTATGGCTACAGCATGTGCAAAACCAAAATTTAAACCTGATGTTAGTTTTGCTTTTATTTAAAGTGTATATGTATGAAATTTCGTTTAATTGCTTCCATAAATAAGAAAGTTGGCACTGCACATCCTACACAAAACCAAATTTGGAAAATGGCGCTACATTTGCTTTTATTCCAAGTGGCTATGTATCAAATTTCATTTTAATGCCTCCATAAATAAGAAAGTTGGCCCTGCACATGCGCAAAACCAAATTTTGAAACTGACGTTATATTTGCTTTTATTCCAAGTGGCTATGCATAAAATTTCATTTAAATCCTTCCATAAATAATAAAATTGGCACTGCGCATGCGCAAAACCAAATTTTGAAACTGACGTTATATTTGCTTTTATTCCAAGTGGTTATGTATCAAATTTCATTTAAATAAAATATATATAAATAAAAAAAATTTGCAATTCGGTTTATAAATGGTCGAGATGCGGAAAGGGCACTGTGAATGTTGATCGATTAGGCTCAATTTTTGGAATTGCGTTTTATACGGATAAAGCTATATGCATATTGAATTTCATGCAATTCGGTTCATAACTCACGGAGACGTCAAAAGGGCCTTCCTTATTTTTTGGGCTACATTGCCAATTCACGAACTCAGATCTACAAATTTCATAAAGAATCCATCTACTAAATTTTATCGTAATCGGTCCATTCGTTATCGAGATATCGTGCTAACGGACGGACAGGCGGACAGACACCGCAAATTATAAACTCGCTAGGAGCTCGTA
Source organism: Photinus pyralis (assembly GCF_008802855.1). Taxonomy (NCBI): domain Eukaryota; kingdom Metazoa; phylum Arthropoda; class Insecta; order Coleoptera; family Lampyridae; genus Photinus; species Photinus pyralis. Next base: position 9,727,291 of record NW_022170509.1, on the reverse strand, counting down.
ATAAAGAAAAAATTCCACAGTGAACAGTGACTAAGGTCACGTGCACATGAGCTGCAAAGTACTCGGAACGCCAAGATTGCATCAAGATAGTCAGAAAGACGTTGGGAGTGATGGTGTCCGATAGGTATCGGCGTCCTTGTGCACTGGCCCCATTACTCCTCAACTACCTTGGTAGAAAACAATTTCGGCGTCCCGATTACTTTGCAGTTCATGTGCACCGGGCCTTAGAATGGTCGGCCAACAGTTTTCGATACACGCTTAAAAGTTATAAAAATAAAGAAGATTGCTTACCATCATAAGGCACCAATGCAAATGACTAGCAGCAAAGATGCTTTCGGAGTAGTTAGATAAATCTAAAAAGAGAATTATAAATGTAACATACACGTATCTAGTGTGTACTAATCGATTTAGGTTGAAGAGAGGAAAATTGCATTTAAATAATTAATTAGTATCCATGTGTAGATTTAACTTATTTAAAGAAGAACTTGACAAACGCGCACAAAGTATACCTATATTTACAAACTACAAGGACGCAATTCATTATAAACGTTGTTTGAGTTTCAATTAGCTAAACTCCAACTAATTTGCAATCAAATGCGTCAATGAAATGAAAATCACTTTAAAGCTAGCCTTACACGGCGTGAGGTGTCGCCCCTGGAGTGTGGCGTGCGGAATGACGAGCCCATGTGCGACGTATAGTCGAAGATCTCGCATCCTGGGATTGCACATGCACACGCACGCCACTCCTGACTCCAGGTCGCGCGCGGCGTGTTTACTTTGAAGAGTGCAAAGTTTACCGCCTATCGACGCGATAGGACACGCCGCGCGAATCTCATCGCGCCGACCTAATCACACTCCAGGTGTGACACTTCGCATGCCGTGTAACGCCACCTTAAGAACCCTATCTAATGCTCTTGGCTTTGATAGTCTTGTCTAATCATGAGCATATATCACGGATTACATAATCGAAACATCTTTACCCAAAGGTTCAAGCTGATTGATTAAGACGACACTCGTTAGACAATTATTTACATTTGCTTTGTCCATAATTCGCATAATTCATAAGAACATACCTCCTCAAGGTAAGTATAATATAAAGAATGAAAACACTACGTCATTTTTTATACTATTTGCATAGGAGAAAGAAACAACTACAATAGCCATAGATATTTAAACATTAACTCCTGTAGCATTAATACAACAAGTGGTAAAGTGTCGCACTGAAACGAGTGGCAAAGGTGTATCTTTCTTTCACTCGTAACCTTCCAATACTACTCAAAATGTCTGCGTAAACTTTGAGCAAATTTATTCTACGTAGGGTAGTGTGAGACTTGTACCAATGAATTCTCTCCACCTTGACATTCGCCTACAGAGATGGTATCATAGTTTTACAGGCGCCCAGCTTCAACTGTAGGCTTTGTGTAAGTACGTCATACGTCCTAAATCGAGTCATAAAATGTATGGGGAGTAAAAATCATTTATTCCAAATAAGCAATGACCCAAAAATCTACACAATTTGCGTTTCTTATACAACGGCTTTAGTTAAGTTTTGAGTATGCGCTTTGCGATTTTGTAAAAATTCGGAAATGCAACGCTCCTTCGCTCTCTTCTTTTTGTGCGATGTATTATAGAAAAAAAAACGGGGGCGCTCGGATTCGAACTCGCGTCATCAACCGTTAGGTATACATCGGGAAACAGCGAACTTGCCAATATATGACTGCCTTCTTAATATTCGCTTGTACTATTATATATGCGACAAACTAATACGTATAATTAACAAAATCTTATAATCATCTCTTTATTCCGCTTTAAATGTGTATATAAGTATATTAGTCAATGTCAAAGATACATTGACCATTTTAAAAATCGAATGTGCTTTAGCCTCGCCTTAGGCTCGCAAGGTATTACTCGAGCGTGACGGATGAGATGATTTTACTCCCGTCCAAAACATATAGTGCATACGGCAGTCACTTCAAACATTCTTGCCCCATGATGGAGCAGAGAAGTTCGCCAAACTATAAAGTTGGCCTGCTGTTAAAATGAGGATTATGAAAACAGCGCTTACTTTCATCCTGTATGTCGCACTCAAAACAGACAAAAAGGATGGAATTTTGGTACACACAAAAAATAATTTCTTTCCTAATTATGAAATATGCGCTACTGCCACTTTTTCTTCCCATCACCCGTAATAAAAGAACCTCAACCGTTTCCTTCAAAGTTTTTTGTCATCCTGTATTTTTTTAAATATTTTTTTTATTTTCACAATTTTCATCAGTAGCAAAAAGACACCTTCCGCTATCTTGGATTTGGTGACGTCACTCCCACTGTCTCGCCCTCCGTGCACGATGTAACCTTGAGTAATCTTCTTATCTTGGCTAAAGTAAAATAGATTCTTATTTGAGCTAGTGTCTCGTGTAGTTTTATCTAGGGTAAGCAAATTGTCGATTTTTCTTGTTCCTTTTGCGGTTGTTGTAATTTAACCACGTTGCGAGATGTTGGCGAGTTTCGGTAACGTGATCGATGTTTATCTTGCTTATCTCAGAGAATTTGGAATAACATCGTGGAGTTTGGACTTTAGATTCGATCCAATAATTTATTTCGCGGTTTTAAATTTGAATATCTCGAGAAATTATCATGGGACCATTTATTGGAAACGTTACACCCATCACATAACGAGATATACATAGTGGTGCGTTTAAAAGAACCATGAGCGATGAGTCATCCATCATAAGTGGGAAAAGGCCTATGATATTATCGTACTAATATACTAATACGTAATAAGATTGTGACGTAAAGAGTTTCAGAGATGTGAAACAGGTGATGGGGGTGTAACCTTCTAGCACCTTTATTTAATTCGATTTAGGGATGAGTATTATAAGCTGGCTTCATTGTAAGTAAGGATTCTTCACAAAATTTTGTTGCTCTATTGTTCTTTAACTACAAATACGGCACTGGCCGATCGATTGCGGGAGAAAATTGGTCGCGCCAGTCTGGCGGAAGATTAGGCGGAGTTAATGTGTCAGTTTCTGAAGAGTTGGATCCGTTTCACGACGTAGCATGAGAACTGATTACTCGAGGATTTTAACGACCGAGGCTACGGGCAATTGCTTTTCTAAACGTGGGATTGGTACAAGCAGTTGGAGGTTATTGGTTGAATGCATAAAGATGGCCGCGCAAATCGATTAGCAACCATTTTAAAGGTGTGGTTGTAAAATTGGGAAAAGTTAACATGTAACAGATTTTCGAAGGGCATTATGCGCATAGCCGCGAAGCATTACAGTCGAATTCAGCGATAGATCAAAAAAGCGTTAGGTGCGATGTCCCAAATAAGTTCTGCCGAAAACTGCGCTCATGAAAACATTTGGAAGAGATTAAGTGTGAATCTAGGAAAGTAATGCATTCCGTGGTTAAAACAGTGGATGATATGAAGACAGTACGAAATATGCCGCCGTAAAAATCACAAGTCGCTCGCAGTTATTTCACCAAATTCGTTTTTCCATTGTAGTTCGTAAATCCTTAGAATAGTATGGGAGTTTTCAACTTTTCGTAATACGCTAGCCAGGCAACCCATCACCAAGTGAAAAACTCAGGAAGCTAAGGGAGTTGATGATTTAAAATAAGGTAATCGTTTTTTCTTATATTTGTATGTTCAACCCATTACCGTGCCTTTAAGGACAAAAACTTAAACTTTGGTCAGTTAAATAATAAAAAAGGTCTTTAAAGAAACAACGCTTGTCCCTTGTCAAAATGGGTTAATACAACCTTATAGTTGGAATTATTGCCATAAGAACTTTAAATATTTTTAACATTTTTGTAACCCTTCCCCTCACTCGGTCCAACTCGATTTAATGTGTACCACAATATCTAGTGACAAGAATGCCCAGTTTGCACCCGAGCGGCTCGGGTTCGATTCTTTGTATGAACAATTTTTTTTACAAAAAATGCGTATCTAACTCAGCGGAGTTAGACATTCATTAGGTTATTGGTAGGTTTAAGATTTGCTTCTTACATTTTGTTGATGAGCAAAGAAAAATGCCTCAGACATGCGCAGTGTACCTTTGCAACGGGCAGGGCCATTAAGACAATCGGAGCATAAAGAAGCCGTGATGGGTATGTGAAGGAAGTATGAAAGGGATGCAGGAGGGGATGATGTAAACAGTTAAAGCGGAAATGGGAGAGGGGTGCAGATGAAGCATGACAAAGGGTTGGATGAGGCGTGAATAAAAAAAAGTGAAGAAAGCGCAAAGGAATCGTAAGGAAGGGCTAGGCGAACTCGGTGTTCTTCGGTTGAGTCCGCGTTGGATTGTATTCTGTAAGAAACCGAGGCAATAGCCTTGTGTCTTCTAATGTTTTTAACTTTAAACAAAACATTTTCTATTTAATTAAACAATAATCAACAATAGCACTACACAATAATCGACAAAAATTATTACTATTAAAGTCACCGAAATGATTTTCTTACAGTATTTGTCACCTAGTTTTAGCAAACAACGTAGCGACAATAAAATTGCTTAACTGTTAAAGGTATACGAATTTAGACACAATAAAATCTTAAACAACCAAAGTACCCAATTGTGTAGGTTGCCGTTTGGTTCGAGCTTTCCTCATATGGAAAAGGCCTGCATAAAAATATGCAAATATGCAATAATAAAATACGTGAATTATGGGTGTACTGGACGTAATGTCCGTTATAGTTGATTAACCCAAATTAATTTAATTAATATTACAACCGACGTCTTTGAATGACATTTTAAATAATTCAACGACGTATATATTACGCATTTTAATGATCTCAAACGGTCAATTCCAAGTTTGGCCAATTTAGACGTGGAATTGAACATAAATATTTCGCCACAAGGTTATACATTCTATCATTGTCACAATGAAAAAAAAACTATTTCCTGCTTACATTTCTCTTTAAACTCGTTCTTAAATTTACAAAAAAAATGCCTATCTATAACTGCTGTATTTTTTGGTTTTTCATGCGGGCATTATTTTACAAATTTTCTACAAAAATGGGAAATATTACCACAATTTTTAATTCCTCAAAATATCACATTTTTAGAATTGTTTACGAGACTCGAGACCAACATGCAATAATAGAGCTCGTAATGGAGCAATTGGTCGCACTATATATGTACTTCAGTTTTCTTCTAAAACGTAATTTAAAAAAATAAAAATACGTAATAAATAAATAAGATCAATCTTTCATGTAGTGAATGACAAACCTGTAGGATCAAGTAATGCTTGTGAAGAAAAACCATTACACTACTACCTACTTTAAAGATTACAATTATCTGACAAAAGTCCTGATAAAATATAAATGATAATAAGTAATTAAAGGAGTTGTGTAGTTAAGTTATACGAAACACTTACAGAGTGTGGCTTTCAAAATCAAAAATCGGTTTGCCGAACGCCAGAACGCGAGTAGAACGATGGAAATCCGAGTGGAAATTATTACGACTGATAAGCGCCGTTACTTAATCACGTGCTTAATCGTATTGTTTTTCCATCAAGACCATAATTCAAATCTGTTCAAGAAGTCAATATGAAAATATCTCGGAAAATATAAATACTAGCACCCATCGAGGCATTGGCCACCACTGCCTCCAATGGGTGGCCAGCATCATGAAAGTTATTGGCCATAAATTTGACCTTTTCTCAAAAAAAATTGATGTATCTGCCACTATCCCCAAAAATACTACCCAAAATCGCGAAACGCCACTATCACAATATAATGACCAATCAGGCCGTGTACCATATTCCTAGTTCTAGCCATTCGAAAAACTTCTAGACACTTTCCAAATTATCTGCGCATTTCCGGAGATCAGGTATGCTGTTTGGTAATGGTGGTGTAGACATTTTATCTTTGATGTTCGGAGGCCAAGCATTGCAAAACATTTTCAAAGTTTTTGACATATTTAATGAACATTTCCAACATTTGAAATTTATCTCCTACAGTTCTGGAAGTTTTCGAAAGTGGTATCCGAATCCGATGGCAAATCATTTACTACATGTAAGTAAGCGCCAGCCATTTCCCGATTTTTAGGAATATTTCAGTTCCAAAATTTCCTGCTCATTTCCGAAATTTTATACTCATTTGCCAACATTTTCAAATAGTTCTAATTTCGCAGGTCCTTTGTTTCCACCAATTTTGCGCTGATTTTGATACCATTCGTTTGTTTTGGTATAAATCAATACCTAAAGACTGAAGAATTTCACGTGACGCCTTCAAAATATACGATCAATCGACGCTCTGGTGAACTTTCCTAGAGTTAAATGAGAATCTCAATTTCTGACCTAGCCTTATAATACGTAAAAATTAGGTTGATTTCAAGACAAACAAATTTGGGACGAAACAATTTAGCCGTCAATTCATTTGGATAGATGCCTTCATCAATTGAGTAGAAAATTTATATTACGCGATTTATGTCTATTTATTTATTATCCCTCTCTTGTTCTGGGCCCTCAACAGACTTGCGCCCAATGTTTTTTAGAGTTGCCTCTGCAGAAGGTCTTAAGTTAAGGAAAACTGCAGAAAAGCCTAATTCAGAGTAGCCGGCAGAATGCTCGAAACTGGTCTAAGGAAATTCCCATCTCTTGTCACAAAAGAAAAATTCTCACCTCAGTCCAGGTTCGAACACCCAACATCCGACTTTATAGCCCAACGCTCTATCATTGAACCACAACGTCTTCTCTATTCTCTATCCCAATGCAAATGCTTCGATGTGTTTTAAAATTACTGAAGCAAGCGTTAAAACCATTTTAGCGCGACCCGCGATATGTACCGTGTGTCCTATTTTGGTTGACTTCAGTGTATCTCAGCTGTTTTTAAAGATAGGGAGTTGCGGTTTTCGCGACCCTGTGCCACCTTTTTGTGTGAAAACTCCATATCTTACATATTTTTACACAGAATCCAATGGCGTAGACCTCGGCGTTTTTGGACTACAGCTACTGAGATTTAAGTTAAAAGTTGGTATTTTTAAATGCAACACCCTGTATATCTTAACATCAATTTTTGGTGTGCTTTTCCCCGATTACATTGATTTATCATTTGATTTGATTTATATATTTTTTACATAAATATCAATTATATTATATTTTTCAAATTTACCAAACTCTCCATGAATTCATGGCCTACTATGTATTTAAAAACCGTAAAAAATAAGATATTTATTTATGGTTCATGGCTAATCAGGAAAACGAATGCAAAATTGACGTTTTAATTTATACAGGGTGTTGCATTTAATAAATAACATTGGGTAAAATCTCAGAAACGATGGGCCAAACACTTTTTTTACTACGCCACTGGATTCTACGTAAAAATATCTAAAATTACATGATACCGCTGGACTGAGGTACTAAGCGCCCCTGGTTCGAATCCGGGTTGGGTACATACTACACATACAGTTTTGACATCATCATCAGATACTTATGTCTCGCCCAGACGTTTCCATGCGCCAGTACTCTCTCCGACAATTCGTTTTTGAGAATGAATTATGACCGAACTCGATAAGAGGTGCATTGAAGTACCATGAAAGATAAAACATATTTATTACTATTAAAGGCAAACACGGGGGCAAACATATCACATATAGTAAAAATCAGATGTGCGCATGCACAAACTGCGCAATGCTATCTGCCTTATTTATTAAGATATTTTTATAATTTTAACCACAGATTCTTCTAATAAAGGCAAACATATCGCATACAGTAACAATCAGATGTGCTCAGATTGCTCAATGCCAACATTCTTACTTATGGAGACATTTCTTTGAAGTTTTAACCATAGATACTTCCAGTAAATAAAAACATAGTTCACATAGCTATGGCGTTTTAGAAAATACTGATCAAAGCATGGAAAGTGACTCACCTGAGGGTAAAAAACTTTTTTTAGCGCATTTTTTAAGAATTAAAAAAAAGTGCTATTGTTTGCGTTTTGTCCGTCCCCATTTCTGCCGTTGCGAACTACTTCTAGGGGAATGGTCCCAGAGTCCTGGAATTTCTTGCAGTAGGTAGCCTATACCTTGAAGGCGTGCCAGACGGCCATCAAATTTCGTTGTCTAAAAATGCCCCCCCCCCCCACACGAATTATTTCCTGAGATGCTGTTTTTGAAAGTAAAACGTGCATAACTTTTACATACGACAACCAATTGGTCTCCAATTTTGTATACGCATGCTTCAGTGGTGCCAAGTTAAACTTTAGAAAATGGGGTTGAGGGGGGGGGGGGTAAAATACATGTTCTACCCTTCGTGGTATTCTAATAAAAGGTCTCATCGAAATAAATTGGTTTGTACAAACTTTCTCGTGCGACTCTTTTTCGAGATCATGAGCGAAGGGGCCTGGGGGGGGGGGGGGGGGTTAAAAATTAATTCTCTCATCCTATTCTAATTAAAGGTCTCAACGAAAGGAACCGTTTTCTGCCAACTATTGCCCTTCTTTCTGTCCTCTTATCAAAGTACGGAGTGAAGGGAGAAGGGAGGGATTGGAACTAGTTATATCCTACATGGTACTCTAATGAAAGGTCTCAACGAAAGGAATTAATTTCTACCAACCATAGCCCTCCTCCTCTTATCGTGATCGGGTATATTCCCTCATACCTCAAGAACGGATTGTCGGGAGAGGGTACTCACAAAGGGCGATTGAGACGTCTGCTAGAAATATATTCATTGGTGATGTCAAAACAAAAGTTATTTCGTTTAAAATGCACTTTATCTGCACAAGAGTTGTGCACAATTTATAATAATTCAGATTTATTATTCAATGGTACTACAGTACCTAGTTGGTAGAAATTAATTCTTTTTGTTGATGCCTTTAATTAATTGATGCTTCAGCATATTGAGTAGAATTTTTGAAAGACGAAGGAAGGGGAGTATCACTGGTTTTATTCGTCATGGAATTCTAATATGTCTCGACGAAAGTAATTAATTTTTAGCACCTCCCTGTTCTTCTACCCCTTATCGAGGTCGGCTATAATTCGAGAACGGAGCATCGGACGACAAAAGGTAGAAAGGAACGTCCGGACGAGACGAAATCTCGAAAACGGAAGGTACTCACAAAGAGAAGATGCGATATTTCGAAGAATTTCACCTTCCTTCTTCCATGAAATAGCGTACCTACAGTTTAAATGTGTTTCGGGCGACCTTCAAGTGGTTGTGTCTCTAAGACTGATGAAGGCTGGATTCAGTGCGCAGTTCTGGAAGAAGTGATACATCTATGATAGGATTTAACTCGGGTATAAGAGGTGACAACGTAAAGGTGATTAAGTAGGTACGTGAGAAAAATGAGCTCTATCGTTCAACGCCTCGACTTTGTGTCGGAGGCAGATAAGAAGCACTTGAAAGGGGAGCGAGGAAGTGTAAAGAAAGCTGGAAGGAGGTGTGTAACAGACCTGAAGAGAAGGCTTGAATAAAACGTGAAAAACAGAAGGTCTGAGAGAGGCTTGAACGGGGACATGAAGTAAAGACAAAATAGGAAAAGGGTGTGTGAAGAAGAAATGAGGGAGCGTGATGGTGGTGAACTTTGAACCATGGATGAAAGAGGGTGTTGGAGTTACAGAGGAAACATAAGAAGAGTATTTTGGATGCATGTACGGTGAGGCGACGTGGTGCCATTCCACTTAATTTTCCGACACACATAATCTGTGACGATGCGCCTCGCGATGCGCCACAGTTCGCGTAATCCTACTTCGATCTTAAAGTAGTATCAATTTTGTTGGTACGACTGCGCAACTTCCAAAAGATTTGCCTTGTACCTGTGGAAATGGTGCTAATGGGGCAGAAGATTTCTATCGAATTGCCCAAAACGGAGCAATTTTTTTCAAACCATGGATATGAACTGAATCGGATTAAGGTGTACAGTCCAAGTGGAGAAAGGACGTGGAATAATCGTCAATTAAACAAATAACATTCTTTAAAAAAGCTAAAAAATTGGAAAAAAGACCTTAGAAGTCGCGAATGAGGGTATAAGGCGGGGTTCATACTGAGGTGATACACGATACGCATGAACAGATTCTTGAAATTCAAAGTCGCGCGATGTCGCCCGCGTATGAACGTCGCCTAATGAGCCTGAGCTAGATTGAATTCCCCATTTTAGTTAAAATGATTTTCGTGCTATAATTACCTCAAATAAAAAGCATGTCAAACGTAAACTGTAAATATCTTTGCATGTTTTATTAACGGAGTAATAACCTAATAATGTACTGTTATAGCTTATCTTAATATAGCATGACGTGAAGCATAACAATTTGTTTTAAGTGTTTCTAAATTGTTTTCTTGTGAACCATTACAATTTAACAAATAAGCTATGGCTATATATAATGCAAATTATGATCTCGCGTTTTTAATAAATAGCTTGTGTAATGCGCTATTACGGTGGCCGAACAAGAATTCCTGCCCAATTAAAACTGTTTTCAAATTATAATTATATAACATGTATCTGCAATCTGCATCAAAATGTAATTAAAAGCACTTTCCAATTGTTATTGTTTTTGTATAAGGTAGAAAGTTTCGATTGCTCATTGATATTTGGCCGGTAATGCACAATTGTATTAAACAATTTGGGAAACTACCTTACCTTTATGCAATTTGTTATATTCACTCAGGAATGTGGTTGATGATTCGGTTTACAAAGGTCGCTTTTGAAATCAGTGACAGCTATGCCGATTTGATAATTGCAAGGTAGATGAGTAGAAGTGTAATAATAGTAGTTCCGGTAGCGTTTTACTTACTTATATAACTATTATTTACTTAATGGTTGTGTGGTCAGCATTCATTTCCATGGAAGAAAGTCGGGAAAAAGTATACATACCCAATAGTGTTGGTAATTAGTGAAATTAGTTACCTCGCGCTTCCGAAGGGTTAGATCTCGGGTTAGATATGTACAATCATACTTCCGGCAGAACTTTTCTCTTCTTGCCTTTAATTCACGTGGAAACATTTGAGATATTTGAAAAGCATGACTGATTAAAAGTATAATACATTCAAGTAACCTCGCAAGTAGGTAACATTCGTAACCGAGTTCGAAACAATTCAATTGTATCGACCAAGATATTGACTTACGTAGTTTTTTCAATTCTCCTTGTGGTGAGGGGAACACCTCAAAAGCAAATTGTATACACCACATTAAACATTAATTCGAGCATTAACTATCTTGGTCTTTTATAATCACATGAAAATTGGTGCATTAATACCTAACAATTTTGACATCTTTTGGGTACAGATACTTTGGTCACCAAAAATACACATGGATCGCTTCTTGGGTATCGAGCAATCAAATATGGTATTTTCCCCAAGAAAATTGGTGCATAAACAAAGATGTTAACAACTTTTGAATACAAATGTTTTAGTCACCAAAAATACACATGGATCACTTCTTGGACATCGAGCAATCGAGTTTGGTCTTTTCCCCAAGAAAATTGATGTATAAATAAACGTAATTGACATCTTTTGACCAAAAATATTTTGGGCACAAAAAATGCATATGGATCACTTCTTGGGCATCAAGGAATAGTGTTCAGTTTGTTCCACAACAGAATTGATGCCTAAATAACGATTTTGGACAACAACGTGATGAATGCGAAAGTTAATTTTTGATCGAGTTTTTGAAAGTTGCACATCTAGAACGCTTAAGCTTTCATATAGCAAAAACACGAAGTCGATACGTGGTCAAGTGACTGAGGGACGATAGACGGAAAAGTGAGGACAAAAGCGCTCCACTTTGGGGGGGGGGGGGGCGCTAAAAACTCCCTACAGTGTCCGCGCTTACGGCACTGGGACGGGGGACCAGAAGCCGGCATGTAGTCAGGGGTAGTAGCCCACCTAGAAGGTGATCTTGCCCTCACTGGAAAGTATGGTTAATTGTTTTATGGTCCGTTTCCAAAATACAAAATGTACATCTACCCGTCTCAACATACTACTTGCATACAAATTACTATTAGACTCGAGTCGTTAAATGCCAGAAAGACACAAAACCTTCCCCATACAACTTTAATCTCGAATTTAATAGAACAATATTGTAAAAACAGCGATTAGTTTCGACCAACGGCCATTTTCTGGCTATAAAATCTGTTACAGATTTATGAAATTTATAGGTTTAAAATACATACCTCGATTATATACAACCCCATTTTGAGTTACTTCACACCATGGATATCTCCCATACAATTAGACTGTTAATAGAACATGGCAACAAAAACATTTGAAATACCACAAAACTTACAACCCTCACAACAGACGGACTATTGTGTAAAAGATGGCATTCGTAGAAAAATTACAATTTCTGAAAAAGAAAAGGGTTCACTTTTATATGTACTTAAAGGGTGGCTTATGGGCACTGTAAACTAAATCAAACGAGCAAACAACAATATTCGATGTACATAGCGATCAAAAATGATTGACCGTCGAATCATCTTTGGAATTTTTCGAGAAATTTTTGTTTACATGAGAAATCGTACTTAACCTGAACTTCCAAAGGCGACTCGACAGTCACTCATTTTTGATCGCCCGATACTTCAAAGAGTACAGCACTCACTTTATTTTAAAAAGCATCAAAAAATGGTAAGTGTAGAAAAACCGAAGAAAAAACGTTTCCCACCATAAAGTTTATTATTTTCCGCTGTAGAATAAGAACACTTGACACTTAAGCAACAGTTATCTGAAAATGTCTCGGAAAATGTGCATAGCATCATTAAATGGGCCTCTCCATATGACGAGTATTTTATGTAAGTAAATCATTTTCTGATATCAACTGTCTCAAAAATTAAATTTTATTTTAGGAGCACAGACTGTTCAACCCATGTATGTGTAACTAGTCATTTACAGCTTGTGGATCCTGTAAACAATATCCTCGAGGCTCGACAATATCAAACAAAAAATGTACAATTTATGAACCGGGGAGGGCGAGGGGACGGGCTTTACTTTTATGCGCATCTAAACGATGGTTTGTGAATCCTGTTACAAATATCAAACAACGAAAGAAAGGCCTCGTTCATTCCAGACCTATTATTGCAGCTGCATCTTGAGAACCGAAGGTATCAATAGGTTCAATGGATGCCGCTCGCGGCATCTTGGTTAACGGAGGTCCGCACCCTGGCGGGACATGTTCTTGAATAAAGACATTATTTCAATATACTAACACTAGAACCGAGACTAAAACATGCACGAATTAAGCCCCCCGACCCCGACGGTGACATTACAATTGATATGGTACTGGCTACGTCCAGTTTGAATTTCATGCAATTCGGTTCATAAATAGCCGAGATGACAATTAATAAGGCACTGTGAATGTTGAATCGACGAGGATCAACTTTTGGCAATGCTAAAGCTATGCTCAGTTCGAATTTCATGCCATTCGGTTCATAACGAACGGAGCCTTCCTTATTTTTTGGCCTACATTGCCAATTCACGAACTCCGATCTACAAATTTGATAAAGAATCCGCCTGTAAAATTTCAGCGTAATCGGTCTATCCGTTTTCTTTTAAATCGATGGACATGAAGTCATTGACCGAGCGAGCGAGCGAGCGGACGGACGGACGAGCGATCGGGCGATTAGGAAAAAGCTTAAGCGTCTCGCTTAACAGCTCGACGCTAAAATTGTTGAGTACAACTCACACTCACACACACGCATTATGTAAAAGTTCATTTTATTAAAAAAATTGAAATTTTTGAAACAAAGAAGAGATCGCTTACATGTGCCCTGAAAATGGTGATTTGTAGGCCCCGTCGAGGCCCTGTAAACAAAATCCAAAATGGTTTATGTTCATTTTAAGGGTGGTGAACAAATTCAAACAAAGATACAAAAATATTTAAAGTACCACACAAACTACATCCGGGGATACATGCTTCACAATTAGTGTTGTAAATTCCCGTCATTTATTTATTGTTGCGAAAATTCGGGCACTTTCGTGAATATTCGGGAATGTTCTAGAATGTTCGGTATATTTTGCAAAATATACTATACTATTTTTTTAAGAATAAAACGCATCTGAGTATTAAATTCTTATTTAACATACCTAAAAAAGAAAAACTTTTCACTCTCTGTTCATATGCCACGAGATATGCCATAACAAATATTGCACCTTCCAAACAAAACTTTAAAAATTCAGAAAAATTAAAGAAAACTCGGGGGTTGGCCGATTAAAAACTAGTATAAACTGGAAACTTCGGAGGAATGTTCTTGTAAAGTTCTGGAAATACTCGCTTAAATGCCCGGTGCGCAAATAGGTATTCGTTAGCAATGCGAATAGTCCCGAACATTTCCGGAAATATTGCAAAATTCGTTTGGAAATATTCGCATTTCGATACTTTTGTGGAAGTGTAGATCAGTGACTGCCAACGCGACCCAGGTGGACCCCACGGGAAACTGATCAAAATCAGCCATATCCTATTAAACCAAAGATTTTTTTTCTTTACAGGTAGATAACTAATAAAAAACATGATGGCTTGCTTATATCAAAATATGGCAAACCCTCGGGAAAACCACCACACCGTCGGAGAACAGTTAAATTACTCGGTGTTGAAGAGGTAAAAATGACTCTGCACAAAAACAAAGACCTCGAGAAAGACCTACCTATTGATGAAATGAGCTATGATACTGAAAGCTTCTTGTCAGTAATGCAAACAACTCATTTTTCTATTCAACTGGACACATCCATTTTACCTGGAAACTCGCCTGGAAATGAAGCATTCTTATTGGCACATGTGAGTGCCCATTCGCAAACACTTTGGAGACGGACAGTAAAGGCGAATCAATATTTAATGTCCTGAGTGAGTCTTTTAAGGAACAATCGAGATTTGCATTTACAAACATTATTTCGGTGGCCGTAGATGAAGCTCTGGCCACGATATCATGAACGTGATCATGGATTTACACGCCATCTTAAAAGAATTAGACCAGGAATAACACTGCAATTCACTGTGTCATCAATGACAACACTTGGTAGCGAAAATGTTAGTGCGAGTGTTAGTGATAAATACACCATCCGCTTCAATTTGTGAATAAGAAGCAATTCGCTGAATATCCGAAAATGATGAAGACTTCTAAAGCCGGCCCGTGGGGCGCAGTTCAGTTGAAGCTGGACTGTGGTGCTAAGGGTCCCTGGTTCGAATCCGGCTTCGGGCATGGATATTTGTAAATGATGTAGAGTGGGTTGGGTTGGTAGAGCAGCCTCGGCTGAAACCCCGCCCACTCAAAAATACAGGCAAAATAAAATAAAAATTCTAACTCTAACTCCTAACGATTAATCTTCCATAGTAAGCTGAAGTCTGGGTATCGAAATTGTACTTACTATTGCAATCAGTTTTGCGTTTCTGGGATAAAAGTAGTCAAATCAGAAGCAGACATCGCGTACTTGCCAGATTTCTTCAAAAAACAATAAATGATATTAACTTGCAGTTACGAGGGGATACCTACTCTCGGGGACATAATAAAAACAAAGAGCGTGATTTCGGATTTTCTGGAAAAGTGAGAATTATGAAGCAAAATATTTGTCGGTACCAATCCTCCCAGTTTCCAACTAGGCAGGGTGTCTTTATGAATGATATTTGGGATATTCTGAAATCCCTGTTCTGGTTATGAAGCCTAGCCAGGACTCGGGAAGTCAATTCATCCGCGGCACTGATTGGCAGACAATTGGCGCTGAAGATCAAAAATGCCGCTTTTATGTATATTATTATTTTGGGGGTCAAAGAACATCAGGTTCCCTCAGGCTAATTTGTCTCAATCGGAGAAGCCTTTGCCCTTTATCGGAAATGTGTTCAAGGTCGCATTTTTGTAGTTAATGGTATCCTGTCAAAGTTTCACTCAAATCAGGGTGGCTGCATCCGACAATGAAATGAGGTAATGATTTACTAATGACTAGTGCACCAATATTTTATTGGTAATTGTAAACACAAAGAGAGCCGTAAAATGAAATAATATGCCTATTGACGTAAGAAAAAACTGGTTTCTCCAATTTAATAAATTATCTGGTAGATCGTACACCTCACAATACCTAATTAGGTGGGTTGCTATCGTTTTAAAAAAATTATAGAGGAAACGACAAGTGTTATCAAAGAAAATTATCACAAACACTACGGAAATATAAAGAAATATAGTTCAATGACAGCCGAACTTTCCATATTTTCTCGAAAATGCCCAATTTTTAAACAATGCCGATTTTTTATACTCGAAAGATTATTGCGCAGACGGTTCCTAAATGCAATTCAATTTTTAAATCCTCTCTCCACTTTTAATTAAGCAATTTATGTAAGATGCAAAGTAATTGTTTTGTTATTGTTATTATTATATAAATGTCTGTTGTAAAAGTCACGCTTGGGAAAATTACCCAAAAAAGCAGTTGTAGTCAGTCGGTTTCGAAATTGTAAATAAATAAATAAATACTCACCAAGTTTACATAAAATGTAGGTAGGTATCCAAACACAAACGTTAAATTGGAAATAGATACATGTCACTCTCCACAGGCCGTGTATCTTGCACTAACACATATTTCTTATCAGATTACTTATCAACTATTTACCTACAGGATGCTTCTTATATATAAACACAGAAATACGCAAACGGCTGACTTTTTATTTCAATAAACAATTGACACGCGATATTCCATTAATAACTTATCATATGTTAATGAAAGAGAAGAAACTAGTTCTTCCACTCTCTTACTTTTGCACTTCTAAAGAATAAAGATATAAAATCCCCACTATTATTGTTATCGTAAAGAAAATATAATTAAATATGAATGGCGTATGCTCTCCTTATTTGTTTCATTGCACTTCACCATTATAAAGGATGGTAAACGTGCAGCTGCCGTAACAAAAAAAAAAGATGTCTCAAGGAAATGTTTTGAAAAAAGGCAGTTATCTTAGTAACGTTGCTTAGTACATATTTGTGTTACGTTATTAAAACATAGATGGCTCTCCCAACGCATCACGAAATATATGATCACGAACAAATTTCTGCACGTGTGCTCCTAAAGATACTTTGTGGCGAAGAAAAATATACATTTTATGTGCGTGCACGTTGTATATAATCCTCTCATAGGCCACACACAATACATTCAGGTTGTATAATCATAATGAGTGGTTTGGAATTGGAACCTAACGAATCAAAGGTCTTTCTTTAGTATTCAATAAAGAATCAAGGAAAGGAGAACCAATCCTTCAGCGTCCTGAGGGTGACCATCAATTGCACCCTTCGTTTCCCCCTCGGTACTAAGGGTTGAATAAACGGAATCCACAAAATGTGTTGCTAGCGAGTGTATAATTTTGCGGTATCTGTCCGTCCGTCCGTTAGCACGATATCTCAATAACGAATTTATATATTTTTTTTAAATTTATTTATTATCCCTCTTTTCAACAGGCTTGCTCCCAATTACGGAGTGACCCTCATAATGCTTTTTTTTAGAGGTGCCTCTGCAGAAGGTCTTAAGTATGTTCTATACTACTCCGGTATTTACCTTACAAATTAGGAAAACCTAATTCGGAGTAGCCGGCAGAATGCTCAAAACTGGTCTAAGGCATAGAGGAATTGTATTTATTCTATGTCTAAGGTAATTCCCATCTCTGCCACAGATGAAACATTCACCTCAATGCTCAATCCATGCAGGTTCGAACACCCGACCTCCGGATTTATAGTCCATCGCTCTACCATTGAACCACAAAGTCAAAAAATAAGGAAGACCCTTTTGACATCGTTATTAGTTATGAACCGAATTGCATGAAATTCAATTTGGGCATAGCTCTATAACCATATAATACACAATTCCAAAAGTTGAGTCTAATCGATTCAAGATTCAGAGTGCCCTTTTTTCGCATCTCTACCATTTATGGTTTTCAAAAGTACCTATACTAAAAATACACAAATAAAATGTCGATCCTTACAAACCTGAAAGGTTTAAGAGGTATAATTTTTTGGACATAACAGTGCCTCAATTTTTTAGCACAATGATTCACGTTACCCACTTCTTTGAGGTAAAATAAACCACCCGTACTAAAATCTCCTTTTTTCTGTTCTTTTATAAACTTAGGTACCGAATATTTCGTGTGAAAAGTCTTTGTTAACATTTGACATAAAAAAAACTAATAATATAACAGGGTGTATAGATAAAAATTAAAGTAAATAAATAATTTCATTCCTAAGTATAAATTATTTAAAAATCCCCATACTGGCTGCGTTTCCCCTTTGATTAGCCAAGCTGATTCGCTGTTTGAGGTAGCACTTCGGTCTAGATCCACCTGTTGTATGATAGTAGATGATATGGGGTCTCCTCAGAATCCCAGGGCTCCAGTGTAAAGTAGTTTTTTCGTATATTGATCTGGCCTGTCGGCATGTGAGCCCTTTTGTTTAGCAGTTCTAGCCATGGGCTTTTACATTTACTGGTTTCTGTGTTAGAACTTCTATTTTGATCAAATTTGCCCTGAACAGTTTAGATATTTATTAAGTTTTTACTTCTTGTCATTGCCCCTCACTATTTGCATAGAAAGATTTTTATTGAGCTCAAACCCAGAGTTGAGTTAAACTCAAAAATTACGCTATTACGGCACTTTCTCCGTGCGTCCGTCGACGCCTAGTTATATTTCTCTCCTTTTTACAATTGGTAGCTAGCTCTGCGCTCAACCAATAAAAAAAAACTTGACGATTAATGTGCGCATGCGCAGGACTGCAATGTCAAGTTTCTTATTTAATGTTTTTTATTTTTTGAAATTTTAGTCACATATGCTTCTAGGGTATGCTGTGCTTCTAGTGCAGACAAGAATATTGCAAAGAACAGCAAGAATGTATTTTTTACAAGTACATTACTGAATTAAAAGGTTTTGTAATTTTTATTTACTTCTTACATAATTTATCACTGGTGCAAAAATTAAACCGCATACAAATTTTACACAAAATTATAATTTAAATAGGGAGATAAAATTATAGCAACCTAAAATTAGATTAAATCAGTCGGACAAGAGGTTAGTGTTTCGATGGCATCATTAAGAGCTCTTTACAGGTATGCACTGAAATTTCTTGTAACGGGACAGTATTGTCCAACTCACTTAGCACACTTAACGATAAATCACCATCATCGACTAGTTTTTCTTCAACATCCAAGCGATTAGTTCCAGCCAATCGTCCCTTATGTTTAATTATACGCGGAGTAGTAGGAAGGTGGCAGTGAATGTTTATGGGTAATTTTAAGGAAGGTTCACTAGTCGACTGAATTTTACGTGGAGGTGCATAGATCACTGATGGGAGAAGATTTTCCCAGTCATTATCGTTGTTTGGCAACTTCTGACTTGGGAACAAATTTTTTTGAGATAACTGCTTTGTGGGAACGTTTTGTATCAGAGGAACGTGTGGTGAATTCTTGATGTAAATGGCGACTGGACTAACAATATCTTTATAGTGTGGAGTTTTTGTAACACATGGGGATTTTTTGACCAAATTCTTTTTGGTCACTATTGGTATCTTGGACAATGGTTTTTTAAAAGAGTCACTTTTATCATTGGAAGTGTTGATTTTCGTCAATGGTGTGGAAGGATGAATAGGTGACATGGTTTCATTTGAATATGTTGCTGCTTCTTTTAGGAACTTCTCCATTTCTTCTATTGTATCATTAAACTTCACGTCTTCTGTACTTGTCGAGCCTAAGTTGGTGAAGCCGCTATCTTTAAGTTCGAACAGTGAACTTTGAGTCGAGTTGAGACTGGTAGTTAGCTGTTCATACGATTCCTCATCATCCGAGATGATTATGACACTATCACTACACAATCGCAGTATTCCGCTTTTATTGTCACAAGTTGTATCTTTTTCGCTATCGCTCACTTGTAAAATTTCTGATATTTGCTGTATATACTTTGAGGATGAGGAGATATTCGGAGATACTACAATAGGTGGATCATGTATAACTTGAACCGACGAATCTAGATCCACATCATCATCACCGTTCGACAAATTCATTTTTGACCACAAGTATAATTCAGGATATTCAAAGAAGATATTTCGTGATGGGTTTAGGTCACTATAAAGCAATATTATTTACAATGTTATTATTAAGTTCATTACCTGATGGAGGCTCTTCTTTGAATAGACTGGGGCGATTTTTTTATAGATAGTGCCTTTTTTATTTCGGTAAGAGTTAGCGGTCCCGAAAAGCTATTAAATTGACATTGTTCTTTTTCCATTTTCTTACTCCTTCATCAACAATTATGATAAATTACGATTTTAAACACCATAAAATTGAACAGAAACGGTTCTTGACTTTGACCGTTATGTTATAATTTTCAAATCACAGAAGGATACGAAAACTAAAAAAAACAGCGTTGTCATGTTTATTTTGTTAAAATATCTAAAGGTGTGTATACAAAATAAGCTGTGACGTAATAAAGACTTGCTTACAGAATTTTTCCTTTAGTGCGGCACTAAACAATGTATGAAAAAAAACCGTGCGGTTGCATGAGCGACTAAAAGTGCTGCAAGTAAACTGTAATGAGAATGGAAAAAATACGCGCAGTTTTATCCAGACCAGATGCATCATTGAGAAAAGAAATCCCCTCCCTACATCAACGTAGATCCAGGGGGGAACCAAATAGTACCTTATTGAACATACGCGGGTACGGGTGCAATAAAAGAGATTCACAATTTACTGGGTTCATAATCACACGTGATATTATACTTTTTAAGAACAATTACACACTTTAAATTTAAAACCACACTTTAACTTATATGTGAATTTAATGTTTATTAAACACCACTAAAAAATTCCAGTTACTCCTAAGACCCCTTATTACCGTCTCAAAAATGTTATCAATTATTATTTATTAATCAAACCCATTAACTTTTAACACATTTGTCCATTTTTTACAAAAATGATGCCTTAACAAATACATACTAAAGTATGTAATCAAAGTAAGTATTGTAATCAAAGAAAACGCCTGCAAGCCTACAAATTTTACAAATTTTCTCAATTTAAATAAAAGCAATAATTTCGCATAGGTATCTAATAATAGCCAACATTCAATTAAGTAAACAATTAAAGACCAACCAGGCACCTGTCGGATAAGCCTTTTTTATAATACACAGTTACGCAAACTAAAATTATGCGTGTTATCACCGCAACATAAAAATAACGAAAGTAGGCTCCAATTTTACTAACTGGCACGGCAACGAAACAATCGTTCGGTTATGAATCATAATAAACACTCTTCATTTTTATATTCAACGCCCTAGGCTTACTTTCTACTTACGCATGCGCGTTCACTTTACGTGATGCGAGCGCATGCGGCATGTTACGCTTTGGCGATTTCCACGTTAAAATGGAATGCGCACGAATTTTGGGTCTTTCTGGGATGTAACCAAACCCAACGAAATATACAAGTTATCATGAAATTTTTAGGCATTAAAATGTACATACTATGAAATTCCCTAGGTTGATCATATTTAGTTACGAAGAAGGGTCGTTCTGTAAATTGTAGGACTTCGTCACGCGGTGTTGCCACATTCTAAAATAACTCTGGAGTTCAGTACCGTGAAGGTAGCGGAGATACGTTTACTTCACTTGACACACGTTGATTTCTTTCACTCGGTGATCTAACCTGTGATATGTTTAATTTTATTGAGGAGAAAAATGTACGATTCTAAATTACCGCAAGAAATTCAGCGAGTGCCTGAATCCATCGATTTTCCGGCCGAAGAAGAAAAGATATTAAAATTATGGGAATCCCTGAACGTATTTCAGACTTGTTTAAAACAATCTAAAGGAAAACCCAGGTAGGCAGGCAAATTTTTAATCCGCTTTACAAGTAACACATATCCTAGGTATTCCTTCTACGATGGCCCACCTTTTGCCACAGGTTTACCACATTACGGTCACATATTAACAGGCACAATCAAGGATATCGTGACAAGGTATGCACATCAGCAAGGATATCACGTGGAGCGTCGCTTCGGTTGGGACTGTCACGGTCTTCCGGTTGAGTTTGAAATTGATAAAACACTCGGCATTAAAGGACCCGAAGATGTGGCCAAAATGGGAATTGCAAACTATAATGCGGAATGTCGCAAGATTGTGACACGTTACGTCACCGAATGGGAAACGATTGTAAATCGTATGGGGCGATGGATAGGTAGGTAAACTGACTGGTGATTGGGATGGAACACTGTTTTAGTAAATTCTAAAAATATTTGACCTCTGATGTGGAGTAGAATAATTTTGGTTAGTAGGTACATAACACTTTTTCATTGCTTTTATACTCTTAATGTAGGATATGGAGGAAAAGATCAAAAGTTATTTCCTGTTGAGATAGTTCTGTAGCTCTTTAAAAATGCTATAGGGAGTTTTTGTTATGAAGCATCCGAACCCGTAGTTGTACTGATTATGTATAGAGTATACATAAATATCTGTTTCATTTTTTTTTAAATATCTTAAAAAACTGATCAAATGCATGAAGTAGATGGCTATAATAGGCAACCAACTTTACTCTCATGTGTTTTAAATGATAAACTGCTGCTATGGAAACAGTAACTGATTATTTAATGTCAAATTAGGGTTAGCTATTAGTTTTTAGTTTTATTATTAACATCAAATGGTGATTTCTTAAGGCTCCTCTGTAGTCAATCCGCCATATTGGAAAAATAGCTAAACTGTCTTATGAAATGCTGCTTTTGTAGTTGAAGTCTAACAAATTCTCGATAGTGGATATTCTTCGCAATGATGAAAAGAACGGCGATACTTAGAAAAGTTGAAATATCGGTCTTAGTTTTTTAGGAAGATCGATGAATAGAAAAATCGTTTTTCGTAAATAACAGCCGTTGTAATGGGCGTAGAAAAACCTACAGCACCAATTTGGAAATCCAACAGTATTTCTTACGGCGGTACTTAAAGATATTATTTCCATCTATTATGATAAGGAATATATTTTAAAAAATATGTTTCGCGATCTTCAGAAAAAAATCAAAACGCTAACGTAAGGATAGGCAACTCAAATTGCACTTATAACGCCTGAGGCGACAACTCATTACTTGAAAGGGAAAACAAAAGAAAGTACCTGGCGTTACCCTACACATTGTTAGCCGTTCCTAATGATATGGATTTGATAAATTACTATTTATTATTTATTTATTTGAATGCTGTTGATTTGTAAATCATAATGTCACATATT
This sequence comes from Photinus pyralis, assembly GCF_008802855.1. NCBI lineage: Eukaryota > Metazoa > Arthropoda > Insecta > Coleoptera > Lampyridae > Photinus > Photinus pyralis. The sequence continues at coordinate 9,704,151 of NW_022170509.1, read as the reverse complement.
CCCAAGACGAAAAATGAATATCCTATTATAGATACATTGGAAATAATTTTTTATTTCTAAAACCTTTTGCACCCAATCAGAATGCTTCAAGAAATAAAAAAAACCCTATAATGAGGCTGTAATAATATTCGGGGCGGGGGGTATGTACAATACTAGGTACTTCACATATTATATCATAAGTAGTGCTGAATATGAACTCTGTTTTATAACAATGCTTTCAAACTACCAGAAGCGTAGCACTTTGTTTAGTTAGATCAAATCAAATATGACTAAATTACACGTTTGTGTATATTTCCCATCTAAAATTATCAGTTTCCTCAGATAGTCCAGTATGCGGAGCAGTCAGAAGGGCAGATTCCTGCAAAATGTGGTGTAAACGATTTTAACGTTTTAAATGGTACACTTGGGTCCAAATAACATGTATTTGAAGAGTGCATACCAATTTTTTCCCGGCACAACTTTTGGCAGCCAAAAAATCTCAACACGTTCGGACTTTTTTTCAGTTTTTCGCTTAAAACTCGAAAACGGTCCATATTTTATGAATAACACTTCTTTAGTAAATTAAAGAAAACAACACTCTGCGTTGATTAAAAAAAAACAAACAAAATCGGTCCAATAGAAAAATTTTTACAAGCGATCAAAAAACGCCCATTTTTTCCAACTTTCTAAAGAACTGAGTTAACCTTTTTTTAATGCGTTGTGGCTCCTAAGGGAACGAAAAAATCCACTACCCCCTCCCCCCCTTCCCTAAAGATTGTAGAACATCAATCAGAGAGTTCAAAAAGTACCAACAATTTAAAATTGGACCAATTTTTGAAATTCGTTTTTTTTTATCGACGCATAATTTTGTTTTCTTTACTAAGTTATTTATAAAATATGGACCGTTTTCGAGTTTTAAGCGAAAAACTAAAAAAATGCCAAAAATGTTGAGGTTTTTTGGCTGCCAAAAGTTGTGCCGGGAAAAAATGTGTGCATACTCTTCAAATACATGTTATTTGGACCCAAATAGACTATTTAAAGAATAAAATCTTTTACACCACCTTTTGCAGGTTAAAATTATCTGCATACTGGACTAGGAGTAAGTCTTCGTGAAAATTATCTATTTCGAGAAATGCGACCAAAAGCAAAAGATGCACATGCCCTTTGCTTTCCATAAAGTTGCGCCCAATAGATAATAAATGACAGATAGTCATTTTGTCAATTATTAGCGGAACATAAACATAGGAAACGTCGTGGTATGTTATATAAAAGAAACGCTACCGATATAAATACAATTCCCCTTTTTAGTTAAATTCCTAAGCGGGATACGATAACTAATGGCCGACAGTGACAATTTTATTTAAAACAAAGTGTCACTGTTTTGCTCATGTAAAGTCTGGTTAGTGAAAGGGGTGGATATAAAAAAATTCTTGCACTTTTAAAAAAATTCGACTGTTTATCTTTCCGTTTGAGAATACCTTTTGATGGAGTCCTACAAACTTCACATCAACTTGATCAATTTTTTTCAAATTTCCAATACTATGTAGCGACAGAAACTGGTAAACCTACTTCTTTTTTTAATATGGACTGATATCAACTTTATCAGCAGGAATATTTGTCTCTCAAAAAATAGGAGGATCAAGTAAATTTTATTTTTACCATTGAATTCAGGGCAAAAAAGTGAAGTCATCTTACCGCACAAAAGATGTTCGGAAAAATTCTCCATGGGTGGTGCATAGATATAAATAAGTAATACGCTAAATGTACAATTGTTATTAATTTTTGAAAAAATTAGGATTTATTTAGATCAGTATAAATGTTATACTTTTAATCATTGTAACAGAATTTTAAATGTCAGCTACCATTTTTATGAAAAACATACAATTTTGTTGTTGTTCGCCCTTGTATATAAGTAAAGAAAAATTTATTTTAGGTGTTCGAAGTGCCGGTTTTTTTTAGGATCTACCATACCTAAGTGAATTCATTCGTGCACATGTACCTAATAACTATAAAAATCTATAAATCTGTAAAAATGATTAGAACAAATCACAAGAAATAAAGGGGTACTTAAAAAATGTTATAACAAACAATGCTAATCTAGTCCACTAATTACCTGAAAACCAGGTAATTTACAGAAGGTGTCATTATAGAAAAATGCAGTAAATGCATTGAATAGTAATTTATTCAATGGTAACAGAAATAGGTATTTGTGCATCTCCAGTCAAATATTGTACAGTTTTTCGATAAACTTGTTTACGTAATTAGTCCTTGATCATTATACATGGTCTATTGTGTTTAACAATAAATGAAGAGAATATGCAAAACTGAGAAGGATGGATACATCGTTAGTTTCACTCAAGGAGATCATGTAGCAGTGTGTATTGTTGGTGGTCTAACCAATTGCAATAACACTGAAATACAAATTGACTACAGAGGAGCCTTAAGAAAAGTTCCCTGTATAGTAAATATAGGAGCAGTACATAGGACCTGCGAGCGGTCAAACCGACCTTCAATGGCCGGGCCATTGTGAAATGTGCGTGGAAGGTGAATTATCTGATATGCTTTGCTCGCAGCCACCTTGTTTGTTGCTTTCATTTTGGATTTGTTTTTGTCTGTCAACAAGGCCAAAGATTTGCCTTATTGCCTTCTGTATAATGGGAAAACCTACTCGGAGGGGGAACACGTCAAGTAAATTCTGTTCTGTTAGTTGGTGACTGCACACACTCGCAGATAGTTCAAATATTTTTGGAATAAAGACTTAAATAGCGTTCCACATGTGTATACTTTCTACATTCTCTCATTTTAGACTTTAAAAACGATTATAAGACACTCTATCCGTGGTATATGGAATCAATTTGGTGGGTGTTTCAGCAATTGCACTTAAAAGGATTGGTATATCAAGGTAATAAAATTATGCCATACTCCACTGCGTGTAATACACCCCTCTCTAATTTCGAATCGGGTCAAAACTATAAGGATGTGGTCGATCCGGCTGTCACAGTTACACTACCGATAGTAAATGACAAGGATAATGCTTCACTTTTGATCTGGACTACGACACCCTGGACTTTACCTAGCAATCTTGCAGCTTGCGTCAACGCTCAAATGGAGTATGTTCGCATTAAAGAGATCAGTTCAGGCCGTTACTTTATTGTAATGGAGGCAAGAGCAGCGTTTGTGTTCAAAGAGGGCGATTATGAAATTGTGGAGCGGTTTCCTGGTAAAGCACTGGAGGGTCTCATTTATGTGCCAATATTTCCCTACTTTGATTACATGCGTAAGCAAGGTGCTTTTCGTGTGCTAGTCGACGATTACGTCACTTCCGAATCTGGTACAGGAGTTGTGCACCAAGCGGCGTACTTCGGCGAGGACGATTATCGCATTTGCTTAGCCGCCGGTATTATTTCAAAAGATCAAGATCCAGTGTGTCCTATTGATCCCAGTGGTAGACTGACTAAGCCTGTTACTGATTTTGAAGGGCAATATTTCAAAGATGCGGACAAGAATATTATCGCGCATTTGAAGGTGGCGAATCGGCTGTATCATCAGACCCAAGTTAAGCACAGCTATCCCTTCTGTTGGCGATCTGAAACGCCTTTAATTTATCGTGCAGTTCCGTCTTGGTTTATCCGTGTGGAGCACATGTCTGATACTCTACAAAAGGCCAGCTCGGAAACTTACTGGGTGCCGGATTTTGTCAAGGAGAAGCGGTTTGGTAATTGGCTTCGAGAGGCCCGCGATTGGGCAGTTAGCCGTAATCGCTATTGGGGAACACCTATACCAATTTGGATCTCTCCGTCCGGAGATGAAATTCGATGTGTTGGAAGTATTCAAGAGCTGGAAAGCTTGACCGGGAAAAAGATTACAGATTTGCATCGCGAAAACATAGACCATTTGGAGATTCCTTCCAGGACTCCCGGACAACCCCCTCTTCGTCGTATTCCGGAGGTTTTCGATTGTTGGTTCGAATCTGGATCTATGCCGTTTGCTCAGCAGCATTACCCATTTAAGAACGTTAAGGAATTCGATGAGTACTTCCCTGCAGATTTCATAGGGGAGGGAATTGATCAAACGCGAGGTTGGTTCTACACCCTCTTGGTAATTTCAACCGCGTTATTTGGTAAGGCGCCATTTAAAAACCTAATCGCGAACGGTTTAGTTCTGGCAAGTGATGGACAAAAAATGTCAAAACGTAAAAAAAATTATCCCGACCCATTGGAGATTGTCTCAAAATATGGCGCTGACGCTTTGCGTTTGTATCTCATCAATTCACCCGTCGTGCGCGCTGAAAACTTGCGCTTTAAAGAGGAGGGCGTTCGCGATGTTATCAAAGATGTATTTTTGCCTTGGTACAACGCTTTCCGTTTTCTTATGCAGAACATTGAGGTCTACATTCAAGAAAATAACGCCCCCTTTCATTACGATGAATCAAGACTTTCCCAGGTCAACAATATCATGGATAAGTGGATATTATCATTTACACAGTCACTATTGGACTATGTTCGTAAAGAAATGGCCTTATACCACCTATACAATGTTATTCCTCGATTAACAAAATTCATTCAACATTTAACAAATTGGTACGTCCGCATGAACAGAAAACGCTTAAAGGGCAAGGACGGCAAAGAAGACTGTATGTTAGCGCTAACCACTCTATTTAACGTCCTATTTAATATTATAAAACTAATGGCGCCGTTCGCTCCATTCCTAGCCGAGCATATGTATCAGTATCTTAAAACTTTAACCGATACCAAGTCAGATAGTGTACACTATCTCATGCTACCCGAAGTCGTCGAGTCTCTAATCGATACAAAAATTGAAAGGGCGGTATTGCGCATGCAATCTGTAATCGAATTAGGACGTATTTTACGTGATCGCAAAACTATTCCAATTAAATACCCCGTACCAGAAATCGTAGTCGTCCATCAAGACCAGGAATACGTGGATGATATTAAATTATTAGAATTGTACGTTCTTAGTGAATTAAACGTACGAGCACTGACATTAACGACTGATAAGAGTAGATTCGGTATTACGTTACGCGCCGAGCCCGACTTTAAGATTTTGGGTTTGAGGCTTAAGCAAGATTTGAAAGCGGTAACCACCGCAATTAAATCACTTACTGATGCCGAGATCAATGATACAGTTAAACGAGGTTATGTAGATATTTTAGGGAAGCGTATCGAGTTATCCGAGATTAAACTCATTTTTAAGGCTGATGACGTCACTTCGCATAAATACGAAGTTTTGAGCGATAACGATGTTTTGGTTCTGTTGGATCTGACACCAGACAGCTCAATGCAACAGGAGGGGGTTGCCCGCGAAATTATAAATCGCATCCAGAAGTTGCGTAAGAAGGCTCATTTGGTACCGACTGATGAAATAAGCGTAATCTACAAGGCGGCTGGAGATCTTGCACAAGTTGCGTCTGATTACAAAGAATTTATTGAAACTGCGATTCAAGCTACATTTAGCCTCGACGGGCATGGAGCACAGAATAACGCTGTGATTATTGAGGAAAAGCAGCAGCTGAAAGGAAACGATTTGCACCTGATTTTAAAAGGTACGAAGAAGGTTTCTAGTAATAACGTAGAAGGTCCCTTTGTAAATTGGTTGAACATCGAATTGTATAGGGTAGACTCCGTTTATGGAAATGATTACAGAAAAGGAATGGTATTAATTCCCAAAGGTACCATTTCAATAACGGACTTAAAGAACGAAATTTCCACATTATTTGGTTTGTACTCAAATTTTGACTTGTGGAGCACTAACGGCTTAATTCTTAATGACGCGTCTTTAAATAAATTAAAAAATACTACTATTTACGTTACGCATGTTGGATGTAAGTTGCATGAAAAGATCACAGAGTCAAAACCATTTTGTAAATTTGTTAATTTCAAAGAAAACGGCGTGCAAGGGACCCTCCTATTGGAAAATCCAAGTGGCATTGTTACTTTACAAGAGCAACAGTATAAAGATGTGACTGCCATCTGGCAGAAAAACACTCATTAGTCATTACACAGAAATGTTTCAATAAAGCTGTTACGATATTGCCGTTTTTATTTATTTTATTTATAATCCGGTCTGGTCGAATGTAGTACCAGACTAACAAAACCATCATAAGGGGAATTTTTTTCTTTTTTACGAATAATTCCTCTAGTAAAAAAATATCCATTGGATCTACAGTGTTCTCATTAGCGGCAGCGTGAATATTCCTGTTGAGGTGTTATTGAACGCCTCCTCAATGTCTTAAGATTTAAGTACAATTTCTTTGCGACTGAATAATGTATTGCTCACTGTTCTGTGAAGAACCAGTTCACAGACCGGCTTGGTAAGCATATTAGTCGAGGAATTCCAAATACTTTCCGACACATTAACAAGAAAATCGCCAATAGCTAGCCATACACGAGCGCTCTTTCCTGCCCGATTGGAACGGACCGCGCCAATCCTCTCGAAAGGCGTCTTCCTCAACACTTATGTCGGATATTGCAGAGTGAGTTACGAGTTTAATGTGCAGTGGCGTTTGTGGAAAATCGAAATGAATAACGTAGATTTATTTGATGCACCCAGCAACGCTACCGATGATTTAGTAAGATTTAGGGAATGCAATCCCGCAGCAAAATTTCGATCCCGGAAGTTGCGGGATCGTCATATGTTAATCCCGCGGGATCCCGCAAAATTTTAAATGGATTGGGAAATAAATTCTCCAACAAAACACAAAGCACATCGTATTTCCCGGAAAGAATGCGTCACATTCGCTTTCGTTTCTTATTGTCGGTGACTAATCTTTTATAGCGCCTTTATGTTTATCTGTTTCTAGAATATTCACTACAATATTTCCATACAGGCACTTTTACTACAAAAGTTTGTATAAACAATCGACGAGTTCAACATATTGTACATAGGAATAACGGTATCTACGTTTAAAACAGGTGCAAAATATAAGCCAGATTTTCGCACTCCTGGCTGTTTAACAAAGTCACACATTCAAGTTAGCGCGTAATTATCGCATGAACCGCAACAACAAAAAAGTACGAAATAATCAAATTCAGGGAATTGCGAATGTATGGTTATGGGAAAGTCAATGTCCTTACGATTTAAGGACGACCTGAGTATCTGGACTTCTCGTTACGCGTTTTTTAATGAAATTTAAACGCTTACCCGTGGTAAGGTTGCTCGATAAATTTCACAATCCCACTCCATTTCCGTACGGGATTATAATCCCGTAAAAATGCTGGGGGATCCCGATATTGCATTCCCTAAGTAAGATGTTATTTTTTAAGTGGCATTGCTTTACGATGGAATACTGACTTTTATCTATTTGAGACATAATATGTAGAGATGAGTTTATCAACACTTAAACGAAATTGAAGAAGTTAAAATTGTATAGAAAAAAACATCATTCGGATTTATCCACAATCATCGATTTTATCCAAAGCCAGTTAAAGGAATCTGGTCAATTATGTGGATATCATTGGATTCATCATAGATGTATACAGAATGGATTTTTTGTGGCACAGGCTACAATTAGAGTAATTTTACAAGAATTGGATCCAGAAGGCCTAGAATACAGAAAACGTAATAGACTACGCAGACGAAAATATTCGATAAAGGGCCCTAATCATGTATGACATATGGATGCATAATTATGACAAACTAAAACCTTATGGAATAGCGATTAGCGGGTGCATTGATGGTTTTTCGAGACCAATAATATGGCTGAGGGCAGGCAGGACTGCAAGTAATCCAAATGTTATTGGAGGTTATTAATCGATGCCGTTCATGAAATTGGTGGATGCCCTAGAAGAGTACGAGCTTTATTTATGAAACAAGTCAAAACCAACGTATTGAAGCAAGAGCTGAAAGAAAATAATTGCTTTTTCGGCTAAGCACTGGACAAAGCCTTAATACAGTTTAGCTTTCTAAGAATTGTACAGGTAAGTGTTTCTATAACGGGCGATCACAAATGAGTTGCATTTGGAAGTTCTAGTTACGTACGATTTCTCATATAAAAAAAATTCCAAAGGTGACTCGCAGCAACTCATTTTTGATCGGATAGTATAGAGGGTGTTACGTGTCCAACGTGTTTCGTTTGGGAGCCACCCCCAAAGAAGTGGTGAAATTTGGATTTCTTCTTTAATTTCTTTCTCAGCAACCATAAGAGTTACAAAGATGGGTGGCACGTCTTTGAATAGGTTTTCGGATATACCCTATCCGATTTTGAAATCTTTTTTTCAAAATTCCTACCACGAAAGGACGAAATATTGTAGTGAATATTCTAGATACAGATAAACATAAAAGGCGCTATAAAAGATTAGTCACCGACAATAAGAAACGAAAGCGAATGTGGCGCATTCTTTGCGGGAAATACGATGTGCTTTGTGTTTTGTTGGAGAATATTCCGTTAACCGCACAAAATTTCTTATTTCCCAATCCACTTAAAATGTTGCGGGATCCCACAAATACCGGGATCCCGCGGGATTAACATATCACGATGCAACTTCCAGAATCGAAATTTTGCTGCGGGATTGCTTTCCCTAATCTTACTAAATCATCGGGAGCGTTGCTGGGTGCATCAAATAAATCTACGTTATTCATTTCGATTTTCCACAAACACCGCAGCACATTAAACTCGCTACTCACTCTGCAATATCCAACATTTACATAAGTGTTGACTTTGTGACAATACCTAATATGTTTTTTCCAATATATTACATTTTTTCGCAATATTTTTAAGTTTTTCCCAATACATTCAATTTCAGTAGCGGTAGTTGATTTCAGAACGGAGTATGTAAAGTTGCCTATTAGGATGCACATTTTCTACCAGTATAAAACAAGCGGGCCCTTTATGCGGGATATTACCTAAGTATATACCACCAGATTGCTGATGCCGTTAGTGAATGATAAAGGCACACATAGGTAATGAAGCCAATACATAGCTACAGACATAGAGGAAATACAATCTGGTCAATCTCTATGCTACAGCTATTGCCGGGATGCTTGATGTATTGTGGGCTGCCTATCATCAACACTTAATTTCGCGCTCTCGATGCAAGTGGTTTTTCCAAGATAACTTGTCTATAAATGAAGTTGGAACAATTTCCAAAATTTCGTAATGTTAATATCTAGGCAATAATGCCAGGAAATTCTTTTTTTTATTTCAAAATATGTCACGCTAACCCGAAGTTATTATCTAGCTAAAGCATTCACCTTTCACAGGAATATTCTGCTCTTCTTTATTTCATCGAGATATTGTAAATCAAAATCAAGCGTTTTCGGGCGCAAAGAAAAAGGTGTAGTAAACGGCTCAAGCAAGGGATTTTGAAATATTGGCGAATGAACCCACCTGGGCACAAAGGTAACACAGATTGTGTAGTACTGTGCACCAGTTACGATAGTATAGAAACATGTGGTATTCTGATGGGAAGAATGAAACAAATCACATTCAATTTTACCGAAACAGAGGGAGACGTTGGTTGAACTTGAATAGTTTTATCACAACGAATGAGGAAGAAATATTCGTTTACCAAGATCATCTGATTAAAATGGCAGTTCATCGGTCAATTATCAGATGATCATATCGGAAGCAACAGCAATTGCCTGGACCCCTAGGTACAATGGCAAGGGATATTTCAAACCATGTGTCTAGGAAGACAGGTTTTCATCTGCAACCTAGAAAGAAATTACGAATTACCTCAAAAACTCCACATTTAATACTACTAATCATTTACAAACTTAAAAAATTGTATCTTCAGTTATGGTGGTGCTTTAGTTTCAACCCGTAAACCATGAATCACTTTTATTTGCTTATCAAGTGCCTCATACACTGCTTTGTGCTGCTTTACGATCGGCACACCCTTAAATGAGCTGCATTCAATGTAGACTGTGTACATTGCTCCACAACCACCAGAAACATCCTTAACTGTTATTTCATTAGCGGTGGGAAATCGTTGTTTCAATATGTTTCGTAACAATTCCTCTGATGTATCGTTTCCTGCGTTTTCGCCCCCATGTGCATGCTTGACAAAGTCCTAAAAGTCAAAATGTTACTGCTACCTTTTAGCACTCAGTTTGAAGGATATACATATTTGATACTTAAAGCTTTTCGATACGTTTTTGTTATGGAGTTTGTTACAGATCTTAAAAAATTGTTCATTTTTGAACTGTTTATAACCTAGAAACTGTCATTGGCTATTAAATGGGCCGCGTTCATATATTGCGAACAAACCGCGTTCAACCAAGTAGGTGAGCAAGTGATTTTCTGAAGTATCATTGGTCATTAATAAGCGGGCGAGTGTTCTTTAAATTCAGGTAAGGGTGAAAGAATTTTAGCGCACGAAAAGAAAGAAATATTTAATTATTTACTTTCTTTCCCATCTTCCAACAAGACTTCTTAACATAAATACATAGGTATCTACTATATTTACATGTTATGTAATTGCATTCGAGATACATGGGTCACTTCAATATCTTTTATTTGACGAAGAATTTGGCAAATCTAATTTTATATGTGACATTACAATCCATCCGATCGCGAATGAAATTACTTCCGGTTTAATCGGAAATGGATGCAACTTTTGTTTTTCAAATGCAATGCCTATCTTTTTAAGATATTTGAAAAGAGCAATCAATGTCCTGTACGATAACATAAAATATGCATATCGTTGATATACCTACACAAAAATTCGTGATTCAATATTTAGAAAACTTATGAAATTATACCGTGTACTGTCAGGATACGCGGTGTCTATTTGTGTCACACGGGTAGATCGTATCGCGCAAAAGTAAACCTTCAAAACGAAACATTGAACAAGTTTCAATATGCTATCGGTTAGATTGTAATGTCTCATAGAAAATTATATTTCATAACTTCTTCGTATCTCACCAAATAAAAGAGATATTAAGATGAACATCTTATCTTGAACGCACTGTATATTTTGTTAATATAGGAGATATGTTGATGGCTGATGCTCTGTGAATATTGTTGTTATAGTTTTATGTTATTTTGTTGTGTACTTGTTTTTTCTACTATGCGATCCAAAAAAGGAATTTATTTCTACCAACCGCAGTCGTGCTCCCCGACCCCTTATCGTGATCGGTTATAATTTCTCATATTTCAAGACCAGAGTATCCGAGGAGAGTACTCACAAAGGCAAAATAAAGGAATCGTATAGACGAGACATATCATATCTATTGATGAGGGCGAAACGAATATCTCGAAAACGAATTGTCGGAAGAGAGTATACTCGTAAAGTGTGGGAGGAAGCAGACGCCAAATCTTTTAATACACTTGCTGAATGCGGCAAAATCACCGAACGCTTCCCTAACGCTTTTTAACGAAATCTTACGATTTTTTACGATTGATTTTAACGAATTGCGTCCATTGCCATCTGTGATCACTGACGTAGAACTACAGTTCATTTCTTGGTCGCTTACTGTATCATTTTTTAAATATTAAATGTTTCGTAAACCAAAAAATACTTACTCTTTGCGTAAACTTTGAAAAGTATCTGCCTATCATTAAGGCATGAATAACGAAAAAATACTTCAATTGGGATCCAGTATCAACATCAAACGAACCGATGGTGAGTTTTTTACGTTTTTAATTATGTGTGTAAGTATCGGGTTTTATACCTACGGCGATATTTTGTCATAGTAGACTTATCAATATCAATTTGTTATTGACCCATTGTCATTTATCATCCTGCTACTTTTTTTTAACGGATTAGATTATTGTACTATACGATTATTAAAGCCATATCAACATCGCGCACTTAATATGGAGCACATTGCAAATAATGTGCCTGTTAAAAATTGCAACGAGCGTTCGAACTCACTTTTTCAGATGCCTTATTAGCGCATTTCCAAATAAAAAAATGCGCTATTGTGGCCACTTTGTCCGTCCGTCCGTCCGCTCGTTTTGAGACGCTACTAGTTCTTTATCTTAAGAGCTATTGTTCTACTTTTTCCGATATTTGGTTCGTTATGGTGTCGAGGCTTGCACCAAGGAAGGAATTTTTTCTGCGTTTATTGCGAAAAAAGTTATTGTAAAAAAAACCAACAAGCCGTTTTTTACATGTTCCATAATTTTACACTTTTGCCGTTTATTAACGATCCTAGAGATCATTTATAATTTTGTATTGTTGTCTGTCGTCTGTCTGTTGGTCTGTCCGTCTGTTCCTTTGCTTGTCTGTCCCTCTATCTGTCCGTGTGAACGATAACTTTGTTTAGAAATGTCCGATCGCTTTTACATCTCCGTTAGTTATGAACTGAATTGCATGAAATTCAATATGGGCATAGCCTTAGGCATATAATACGCAATGCCAAAAATTGAGTCGAATCGATTCAAAATTCACAGTGCCCGTTTCACATCTTGACCATTTATAAACCAAATTGCAAACTTTTTTCTTACAATAAAAATAAATGAAAATCTAACGCCAATTTAAAAATTTGGTTTTGCGCATGTACAGTGCCAACTTTTTTATTTATGGAAGCATTTAAATGAAATTTGATACATAGGCGCTTGGAATAAAGGAAAATCTAGCGCCAGTTTCAAAATTTTATTTTGCGCATGCGCAGTGCCAACTTTTTTATCTATGGAAGCATTTAAGTGAAATTTGATACTTATAGGCGCTTGGAACAAAGGAAAATCTAACATTAGTTTCAAAATTTAGGTTTGCGCATGCGCAGTTCCAACTTTCTTATTTAGAAAAGCATTGAAATGAAAATTTTCTTATAAACTGAAATTGAAGTAGCACGTCAAAAATGGGAAATGAATGCAAGTGGAAATGCGCTTTATGTAAATCGTTTACGATTACTTTTTAACTTGGAATTGAATTTAAATCTAATTTCTTACTCATAAGGTTCACAGTTTAAAATATATGTATTTACAAGAAAGTGCGTACAACCTCTGACCCATTAATCAAATTATCTACCGGTTTTAATCGTTTTACATGAAGCTAATAGGTGCAATTAATAGAAAAAGAATAGTGGGGTGGGGATGCATGATCTTCCGCCTTCCTACGTGCCGCGTACATTATATGGGGCGGCTGGAACCTCATCAATCGCACCGATGTACGTAAATATAAGTTTTACTGCATTTCCCATTTTCCAAACTTGCCCAAAGTTTTCACACCTTTCAGGATCATAATAGAATATTCGTACAAAATTTCAGCCAAATCGGTCTGCTCCTTACACAGTAATACGTAATTCAAGAAATATCGACTTTATTGTAAAAAAAAGGCATTTCCCATTTTCGAATCGTGTTTATGGTTCCCGAACCCCAAGAAGTCGGTTTCGGTTCCCGTTTCACCTAAATTAGTGGTCTTGAGCAGGTACCAGACGGCACGTCCGTCGGTATAAGTTCCTTAAAAACTGAGAAACTCCTTCGGGGGTAGAAAGAAAGATTTCTAGAAAAAGATGCTTAGGGCCGAACGGTAAGAGCGGTGGGGTCAACATTTATGTAGGGGATACGCCCAATTTACATTGCTTTCTAACGCATTAAAAAAATGTTATTTTACCCTTCTGTCCGTCGGTCTGGATCCACACTTCTGCAGCTTGACCGCCACTAGAAAGTGATTTAAAAACTTTCTTTTTCAAACTGAAAGCTTAGTGCCTTGAATTTATGTCGAATTCGCATATTTAGCATACTTGGCATTGATAGATCTATATTATCAACAGTTGAACTCTTTCCGCTTGTAACAATTACAACGTATCATGTCTGTTCGATGGAGATACATGGTTTTGAAATGTAGCAAAAAAGTTGGTTCTCTTTCGTTAAATGCCGCCCAATTATGCAATTGAGTAACAAATGCCGAGTATAAAAAATCAAAAAACCACACTAAAAGAAGCAATCTTACGTCGATGATGGCCAAAATTAGGCATTCAATTGGATGTTCTTCAAAAGCTCCTCACGTTCGGATATCTTACTTCTTGTGAATGACGTCACGTTTTTTTGCGCGCGAAATATTGAACATTGCGAAAACTTCATTTTTGGTCCGAATTTCGTCGCACTGTAGTGGCATTAGTTTTTATCCGATTTTCATCAACAAGGGCTCATCTCAAAGGAAATTTTATGTACTTTAATTTATTACGGAAGTTTTTTCGCCAAAAAACCGATACCAAATGAGTTTTGTAGAAAAACCGCCGATTTGCCGCCATTTTTTCTAACATGGCGGCTCCCGCGTCAGGCGGATTTTTGTGCAAATGTCAAATTCGGATTCAGCGATCCAAAAAACATAAACCTTGCATCTTATGGTTCTTTGTCTCAGAAATTTGCAAGGTGGACCCCTGTTTTGAGCTCTAGGGCCTGGACTATATGACTGACATGAAAGTAACAATTCATTTTTTACAGGACGCGTCCATACGGCTTGTGTGTCTCGTATTGACTATGATCTCAAAAGCGCAACAGTGGAGTGGTTCGAGAATGGTGAAACGAAAGGAAAAGAAGTTGATATGGATGCGATAGAATCTTTAAATCCTGACATTGCACTACGTAGGCCATGTGATCTACAGCCCAGCTCGTCTAATTCTCAAGTAAAAATGAGCCCGCTGCAACGGGTAGGTATAGGTACTTTACAGATAATTAACTTTCAAAGGCTTTTGTGTTTGCTGTATCTATTTAGTGCCTGGTACGGGTTATTGTGCTTTACCGATCAACTCCTCATAATGAGCGACACACTCTAAATTAACTAGTGCAATTTTTCAATTTGTGCTGCTAAATATCGGGATTCGTGTGCTTCTTCAGAAGATGAAACTAGTGCTGCAATGGCGCAATCGGGTCGTTGTACTTAGTTATAAACTTGATGAGAGTAGCAATGATTTTAATAGTAACCATCTTTCACCACACGCTACTTTATCGGTATTTTTATATTTTCATTCACAACACAATTTGATATATATATATAATATAATATAATGCGTTCTTTTCCCTTAGAATCCAACTAAAGCTTCTTTCGCCACTATTACTAATAAAACTACCAGCGGTACAGCAATAAGTGCTGCTCAGTTCAGACACAGACAAACCGCCCTTGTTCATACCAACGGCCACTCACAGGCGTTAGCTGCAACTGCAAATGATACGAGTCGTCAATCTCCGGTAACAATTGCAACGATTTTTAATATATGGAATTCAATGTTGTTTTATGTGCAGAATCCATCAAAATGTAGTGTAGTAAAAGAGATAGAGAAATTGAAAAAAAATCGAGAGGAGAGGAGACAACGGCAAGCGGAGGAAAAGGCAGAGAAGGACGCTTTCTTACAAATGGCCCCTGGAAATCCCCACTGGGAGTTGCTGAATATGATTTTGTAAGTATGAACATAGTGAAATAGCGCGGATTGTCAATATACAATAATACAGTTTGATCAGTACACCTCTGTTCTTCACTCTATTGTTGTACTGGGTGGCCGAATAAAAATGCAATACGGTTGTATCTTAGAATGTAATCTTCCTCATTCAGTTTAAGATGCCTCGATAGAACATTATTTTCTTCTTGCTCGATATGCCATATAATGTATTATCAAAACAATGAAATGCGATTTTTTGCAGAGATTATCGCCGTGGTCTTGATATAAGACCATTAACGGAAAACGATGCCATTGAAGAACACTCAATTACAGTTTGTGTTCGAAAAAGGCCATTAAATAAAATAGAATTGGCTCGGAAGGAGGTTGATGTAATCACTATACCCTCAAAAAATCAACTTATTGTGCATGAACCCAGAAACAAAGTTGATCTCACGAAGTATTTGGAAAACCAATTGTTCAGATTTGATTACGCCTTCGATGAAACGTGTTCTAACGACATTGTTTATAAGTAAGTTTTTTTGCAATGTACAAATTTGAAACCCATTTTACAACAGATACACTGCTCAACCGTTAATCAAGACAATTTTTGACGGCGGTTTTGCCACATGTTTTGCTTATGGACAGACCGGCTCTGGAAAGACACACACTATGGGAGGGAATTTTAATGGCAAAAATCAAGACTGTCGAAAGGGGATTTATGCGATGGCGGCGGCCGACGTATTTCAACTAGCGAAATCTCCTAAATACAGGCATTTAAATATGGTCGTGTCATCGAGCTTTTTCGAAATCTACTCCGGAAAAGTGTTTGACCTTTTAGACAATAAAACAAAGCTTCGAATATTGGAAGATGGAAAGCAACAGGTGCAAGTCGTTGGTCTTACCGAACAAGTTGTCACGTCCGTACAGGATGTGTTGAAATTAATTCAAAAGGGAAATTCAGCCAGGACCTCTGGACAAACCTCGGCAAACGTCAACTCTTCTCGGTCGCATGCCATCTTTCAAATACTTCTACGAATAAGTAACACTATTCATAAAGTGTATGGAAAGTTTTCGCTTATCGATTTGGCCGGTAATGAGAGGGGTGCTGATACATCGTCCGCCGATAGACAAACCAGTAAGTACAATCAATGAATAAGTAATGAAGTGTTCTTATAAACAATTCTTGCATTTCTTGATCAGCAACACCAGAGTGCTAAATATGTTGATAGGTTTGTTACAAGAGCTGGGTCAAGCGTTCTAAAAAACCGCTCGAGCGACGAGCGCTCTAATTGTCTCAAAAATGCTCGCGAGCATCGAGTTGTTTTTTAAAACGAAACCGTTTGCGAGAAAAGCGCTCGGCAGCGGAAAAAACGCTCGCGAGCAGTGCTTAATCATCCAGCGCTTAAGGGCGGTTAAAAGCGCTCACGAGCGAAGAAAAAACGCTTAGGAGCGGAAAGAGCGCTCGCGAGCGGAAAAAGAGCTCACGAGCGGAAAAACCGCTCGTGGGCAGAAAAAAAGCGCTCGAGCGCCGAGCACATTAAACGCTCGAGTATCGAGCACCAAGCGGCCTCTCCGAAAAGTGCTCGCGAGCAAGCGCTTTTTCAAGCGGAACGCTCGCGAGCAGTATCCAGCTCTGGTTGTTACCATATCCACATTCGGGTTTGTTTTTCTGTCATGGCCATAGGGTTTTACTGTCTATCTGGTATTATATTTGCTTGAAAAGATTGTATTAAATAACAAAAATCAGTAATATAGATCGGACTAAAACGTTTTCCTTTTTGTCCAAATAGTAGTAACAAAAAGAAAAACATTAACTTTATAGTGACGTGTATCACATAACCCATGGTGCAACAAATCTATGTCCTTTTATAGGAATGGAAGGAGCAGAAATAAATAAATCACTCCTCGCCTTAAAAGAGTGCATAAGAGCATTGGGTCGTAAAGGATCCCATTTACCATTCCGAGTTAGTAAACTAACTCAAGTACTGAGAGATTCTTTTGTTGGCTCAAATTCGAAAACGTGCATGATTGCCATGATCTCGCCGGGTGTGTCTTCCTGCGAACATTCGTTAAATACGTTACGGTACGCCGACAGGGTGAAAGAATTGGGCGGCGGTGACCTACAGACTACCTCTTGTGAAGAAGAATTTGATGATGAAGCCTTGGTACAACTTAGATCGCTAAATGTAACTTAAATGTGGTACTTTTGAGATGGTATGACAATTTTTTTTAGGAAAGTGACATGACTCCTGAAATGTTAAAGTTCCATCAAATGATATCAGAAATAAACATCGCCGAAGATACTATGTTGGATGTTCATAAGCAAACGTTAGATAACTTTCTTCCTGTTATAATTGAGCAAGGGAGTAAGTACCTCAAAATGGCTGAGGAAGTTGAGTTTGATCAAGAAGGTACTGTTCACATCGAAGATTTAATAATTGAAATGTTTTTTTAGCATACTGTGCTGTGTGGGAAGAACTGATTAGTAATGCTATGCGTGAACTAACAAGAGCGCGAGAGGCGATCACCAATCTTAGAAGTAAAATGGCAGCCGAAGAACAACTTAGTCGTAAAACCAAAAGAAAATAATGAGAATTTTTTAATGAATCATTGATGTAGTAACACGCTATTATTGTGAAAGTTGCGAATTGTGCATGATAGTGTTTTAATTATAATTATTAATGTAGGTATAAAGCGATTCGCTAAAAATTGTAATAACTTTTATTTTGTAATTGTAGTAGTGTAAAAAATTTTAATGTTTGCCACTATAAGTCAGTGGTAGGTACTTAAAACCGTATCAAAGTATGTATGAAAATAAAAGTTGTGTAAAATGATAAAATAAAAATATTTATTTATTTTATATGGACAATTTTTCCTAATAATTAATCTCTTAAAATGTGGTTCTGAAGGGTTGGTGTTAAACACTTCGATATACACATTATAGTGGGTTACTGCTTCTCCTCTGTAGTCAATTGTATTTCAGTGTTATTGCAATTGGTTAGACCACCAACAATACACACTGCTACATGATCTCCTTGAGTGAAACCAACGATGTATCTATCTAAAGTCGAACTGCGCATGCGCAAATCTAAATTTTGAAACTAATGTTCGATTTTCCTTTGTTCCAAGCGCCAAAGTATCAAATTTCACTTAAATGCTTCCATAGATAAAAAAAGTTGGCACTGCGCATGGGCAAAATAAAATTTTTAAACTGGCGCTAGATTTTCCTTTATTCCAAGCACCTATGTATCAAATTTCATTTAAATGCTTCCATAAATAAAAAAGTTGACACTGCGCACGCGCAAAACCAAATTTTGAAACTGGCGTTAGATTTTCCGTTATTCCAAGTGCCTATATATCACATTTCATTTAAATTCTTCCATAAATAAAAAAGTTGGCACTGCGCATGCGCAAAACCAAATTTTGAAATTGGCGTTAGATTTTCCTTTATCCCAAGTGCCTATGTATCAAATTTCGTTTAAATTCTTCCATAAATAAAAAAGTTGGCACTGCGCATGCGCAAAACCAAATTTTGAAACTGGCGTTAGATTTTCCTTTATTCCAAGTGCCTATGTATCACATTTCATTTAAATTCTTCCATAAATAAAAAAGTTGGCACTGTGCATGCGCAAAAACAAATTTTGAAACTGGCATTAGATTTTCCTTTATTCCAAGTGCCTATGTATCAAATTTCGTTTAAATTCTTCCATAAATAAAAAAGTTCGCACTGCGCATGCGCAAAACCAAATTTTGAAACTGGCCATAGATTTTGCTTTATTCCAAGCGCCTATGTATCAAATTTCATTCAAATACTTTTATAAGAAAAAAAGTTTGCAATTCGGTTTATAAATGGGCGAGTTGCGAAAAGGGCACTGTGAATTTTGAATCGATTCGACTCAACTTTTGGCATTGCGTATTATATGGCTAAGGCTATGCCCATATTGAATTTCATGCAATTCCGTTCATAACTAACGGAGATGTAAAAGCGATCGGACATTTCTAAACAAAATTATCGTTCACACGGACAGATAGAGAGACAGACAGGCAAAGGAACAGACGGACAGACCAACAGACAGACGACAGACAACAATACAAAATTATAAATGATCTCTAGGATGGTTAATAAACGGCAAAAGTGTATAAAATTATGGAACATGTAAAAAACGGTTTGTTGGTTTTTTTACAATAACTTTTTTAGCAATAAACGCAGAAAAAATTCCTTCCTTGGTACAAGACTCGACACCATAACCACAGATATTAAATCTGTGCCATAACAAACCAAATAGCGAAAAAAGTAGAACAATAGCTCTTAAGATAAAGAACTAGTAGCGTCGCAAAAGTAGCGGACGGACGGACGGACGGACAAAGTGGCCACAATAGCGCATTTTTTATTTATTTTTGTGGAAATGCGCTAAAAATGCGTTCATTTGTTATCTATTCGGCGCAACTTTATGGAAAGCAAAGGGCATGTGCATCTTTTGCTTTTGGTCTCATTTCTCGAAATAGATAATTTTCACGAAGACTTACTGTTAGTCCAGTATGCAGATAATTTTGACCCGCAAAAGGTGGTGTAAAAGATTTTATTGTTTTAAATGGTCCATTTGGGTCCAAGTAACATGTATTTGAAGAGTACGCACAAATTTTTTCCCGCCACATTTTTTGGCAGCCAAAAAACCTCAAAATTTTTGGCATTTTTTTAGTTTTTCGCTTAAAACTCGAAAACGGTCCATATTTTATGAATAACACTTTTTTTAGTAGAGTAAAGGAAACAAAATTATGGGTCGATAAAAAAAGCAAACAAACTCGGTCCAATAGAAAAATTGGTCCAATTTTAAATTGTTGGTACTTTTTGAACTCTCTGATTGATGTTCTACAATCTTTAGGGAGGGGGGGTAGTGGATTTTATCGTTCCTTGAGGAGCCACAACGCATTAAAAAAAGGTTAACTCAGTTCTTTAGAAAAGTTGGAAAAAATGGGCGTTTTTTGATCGCTTGTAAAAATTTTCTATTGGACCGATTTTGTTTGTTTTTTTTATCGACGCAGAATTTTGTTTTCTTTAATTTACTAAAGAAGTGTTATTCATAAAATATGGACCGTTTTTTTAAGCGAAAAACTGAAAAAAGTCCGAACGTTTTGAGGTTTTTTGGCTGCCAAAAGTTGTGCCGGGAAAAAATTGGTGTGCACTCTTCAAATACATGTTATTTGGACCCAAATGGACCATTTAAAACGTTAAAATTGTTTTCACCACATTTTGCAGGAATCGGCCTGTAGTGAATATTAAGAGGTCTCCACTGGTAAAAACAAGCGTACCAACTGACGCTTCCTGTTAGTTTTTTGTACGTATAATGCCAGTTCAGTGACATGTTAGATTTTGTAATGTGAATATATAAATATATAACTTTTTGCTTGTTGTACCGCGGGTTAATTTCTATCCACCCACTTCGTCATGAGCATTGGTCACCACACGGCCCTTCTGACTGCTCCGCATACTGGACTATCTGAGGAAACTGATAATTTTAGATGGGAAATATACACAAACGTGTAATTTAGTCATATTTGATTTGATCTAACAAACAAAGGGCTGCGCTTCTGGTAGTTTGAAAGCATTGTTATAAAACAGAGTTCAGATTCAGCACTACTTATGTGAAGTACCTACCCAGTAATGTACGTACTCCCCGCCCCGTCAAAGGGAAATATTATTACAGCCTCATTATAGGTTTTTTTTTTATTTCTTGAAGCATCCTGATGGGATGCAAAAGGTTTTAGTAATAAAAAATTATTTCCAATGTACCTAGGGATCTCCATTTTTCGTCTTGGGAATGTGTGACATTATGATTTACAAATCAACAGCATTGAAATAAATAAATAATAGTAATTTATCTAATCCATATCATTAGGAACGGCGTAACAATGTGTATAGTATAGGGTAATGCCAGGTAGTTTCTTTTGTTTTCCCGTTCAAGTAATGAGTTGTCGCCTCAGGCGTTATAAGTGCAATTTGAGTTGCCTATCCTTACGTTAGCGTTTTGATTTTTTCTGAAGATTGCGAAACATATTTTTTAAAATATATGCCTTATCATAATAGGTGGAAATAATATCTTTAAGTACCGCCGTAGGAAATACTGTCGGATTTCCAAATTGGTGCTGTACGTTTTTCTACCCTCATTACAACGGCCGTTATCTACAAAAAACGATTTTTCTATTCATCGATCTTCCTAAAAAACTAAGACCGATACTTCAATTTTTTTTAAGTACCGCCGTTCTTTTCATCATTGCAAAGAATATCCACTATCGAGAATTTGTTAGACATCAACTACAAAAGCAGCATTTCATAAGAAAGTGTAGCTATTTTTCCAATATGGCGGATTGACTACTTTAAAATATGAGATGTAAGGTGGATAGAGATAAGCGTAGGCATTGAATTTATAACTACTAAATTCAATCGCGTAGGTAATCTTGCGCATTACCATTTTGCATATAAGAAAAAGTCGGTATCCAAATAAAAACTTTGGCACGCCTATTATAAAATATTTTAGAGTGGACATAATGCCAAAAATAAAGATAATAATTAATTGAAAAACAGTAATAACAAAGTTAAAAAAATGTGTGAAGAAAGCAATAGTTGAAATTACTGCTAAATAAAATGAACGTAGAAGTTTCCAGAGGTGAAATGGACGTGCAAGTAAAAATGAAGTTGCAATTAAATTTAAAAAATATGTTTATACAAAATAGATTTTGTGCATTATTTTTTCCCTATAATATATTTTTTATTTATTTATGTTGGAACTCTTTACTCTTGAAAACCGAAAAAAAGTGGGACCAGAACCGAAAGCGGCTGGTACCGAAACACCAGCCGCTAGAACCTGATAGTAAAAACATCAGGCATGTACATAATAATGACCGTAACTGCACGTAAGTTGCGCGGCAATTTTAAAAACGGCCATGGGCGCTTGCTTGACTGTTATTGTACAGGGTGTTACTATTAATGATCCATCGGGTTTAAAAGACTTATAAATTAATAAAATGGATTATACATAAAAAGAAACAGAAATACATTTAAAAAAAAAAACAAGCGCTAAGTACAATAAATTACTAACAATAATATTAATTATCTTCGTCAATACTTTATGTACTAGCCACTGTCACCATTTATGGAAATTACAAGAGGTTCAACATGCACATCTAGAAAGACTTCGGTGCCAATGTAGTGTGCGGTCTCCTAGTAACTGTAAATGAAAAGAATCTTGAGCAACCTCCAAATCTTTAATACGAAATAAAATTCGCGCGGGAGTGTTGCGCGTTTACAAGATCTTTCCAACGGCACCAATTTGAAAACAATCCTACCAAAACTGTATAAGCAGATAAGAAAAAAACTGAAAAATCACCACATTAGCATAACTCTCGGGGATGGCGCCCAGAAGTTGCCCCAAAATTCCCATTTAATTTGGTATCATTAAATTATGATCCAAAAGATACAAAGTCACGCAATTTTATGCCAATTAATTTTCTTGTAGCAAAGTTATAGTAAAAAAAAAGAAAAATGTCATTTTTGAGAATGCGCTGAAAATAATAATGGCTTCTTCTAAACCAATTTTTTCGCCGAAAATATACGCCTCAGCACCCATGTAATGCACGAGACCAGAGCAGTAATAGGCACTTGAAAAATGGTGAAAGCACTTTCCAGTCTCTTTCACTATTTTAGCACATAGATTACTCACAACTCACACCAGTGTGCTGTACCTATTTGCATGTAATAATAATAAATGTTGAAGGCAGTACCTAATTTATTTAAGAACATAGGAATTATACAAAATCATGCACGAAACGCGACATTGCATGCCGCCGTAGACACTTGCCTAAATCGTCCAGAACATTCCATACACTGTGCATGACAAAGATGAATTTAAACAAGGTATATTCACATTGACCGGTCAATGATTTTTCGCAATAAAATCATGTCACATGACACGCACAGTGTATGGAATGTTCTGGACGACTTAGCCAAAAATCATAGTAACACCCTAAATATTCCTAATTGTATCTTACAAAATAACACTATTGGTCCACTATAACAAGCATTCCCGCGGGTGATAAGTTAATTTGGCCGGCAGCATTGTTATTCATAACACAACTGTCGGAGGCATAACAAACAGCTCCGAAGGTAAGTAGTTGGTTAGAATGGCGACATTGTTATTCATAACTGTGGTAGGCATAATCGTCGAAGGTGATGAGTTATCCACTTCCATAAGCTCCTCAGCAACATCTAGCGGCATATCTAAGCAGAAATCCAACAAGAAAAAGTTTTAAACGTACCACATTCCACATAACCATCAAAGGTATTTTTGGTAACATGCATCTCCGAAGATGATAAGTTGGTTTGGATGCCAGCCTTTTTATTCATAACTGTGGCAGGCATAACAAATATCTCAGAAGGTGATAAGTTGGTTTTGATAGTAGCATTGTTATTCATAACTGTGGTAGGCATAATCTTCAAAGGTGATGAGATTTCTACATCCATTGGCTCATCAGCAACATCTAGAAAGTAGAAACATATCTATAACATAAATTCCCCACGAAAATGGTAAAACATACCATATTCAACATAACCATTTTCGGTAACGAGCATGCCTGAAGGTGGCAAGTTGGTTTCAATTGCTGCATTGTTATTCACAACCGTAAGAGGCATCACAAATATCCCCGAATGTGATAAGGTCATTTGGATGCTGGCACTATTATTCATTACTGTCAGAGGCATAACGAAAAACCCCGAAGCTGATAAGTTGGTTTGGCTGGCAGCATTGTTACGAATCATTACTGTAACATGTAATGCACTCGTAACAAAGAAAACTTCCAACATTTTGTGGTCAGATAAAGAACCGCTTAACAACAGGAAAAATTGAAAAAATAAAACTGTGGTATGTTCTAGAAAGGAAATGACATAATTGCTCAAGTTTTTAGCTACTTGTTTTAGATTATGTTCTTATTAATTTTGGTAGGTGAAAAAATAACAAGTAGAACATTGTATACCAAAACACGCATCTGCGAAAATGGCCCCAGACATTTTTAATTTATTAAAAACATTGGTCGTCAAATTAATTTTCTTTAAATTTCACGAGGGAGCTTATGTCCTAAAATCTCTATTTTTTATATTAAAAATGTTTTCCAACGCCCAAGCCTCGGGTGAATCACTAGGACCACACCCCGGATGCTCAGATGAAGCGGCGCGCGCATGTTAATTTTTTCGTGGACTGGATAGAAATTTAATTTAAACATTTCTATGAGGAAGGAAACTGGATCAGAAGTAGGTCTGGTGCCCGGTGCACATAAGCCGCAAAGTAATCGGGACGCCGAGATTGTTTTCTATCAAGTTGGGACCAAAGGGCCAATGCACAAGGGACGCCGATAGTAGATACTTATCGGATACCTTGGCCCATTACGCCCAACGCTGCGCCGATAAAAAACAATTTCGGCGTCCCGATTCCTTTGCAGCTCATATGCACCGGGCCTAACTGTTTTAAATTGACGGTAATCGGGTCAACATACCTATATTGTATACTTAAGTAACCAAACACAACTTATCAACTAACTAATTACTAAAGGTCAAGCGGCTTTTATTGTAGTGGGGTCGAGATTAAAAAAACAGCGCATGCTCTTTTGAACTAAAACTAAGGAGTTGTGTTTAAATTTAGATGTTTGTTTTGATTTTAAAAAAAGATTTTTTCAAAAAGATATTTTCAGGAAAGAAATCACAATATACTGTAATTGATCATGATACAGTATTGTATCATGGTAATTGATGAGTTAATAATAAAATAAACATGCGTACCATGTATTTTTTAATGTCTGGTCTGGTATAACCTCCTTACCTGCTCCGTACTTGGCGAAAGGATGCGGTAATAGAAATGTTCTAAAATTAACAGGATTCATTAATATTTTTATTTACAGGTGAGTGGTTTAAATTTAACCCGGAAAATGCACTGAAATATGTGAATGACGAGGTGCACCACTTTCTATTGATTTGAGATGATGGTGTATGATCGGTGATAATTATGAATGGGAAGTTGATGTATGCTTTTCGTGGCTGGATTGCCTTTGTGGCCTTTGTCGATCTCGGCACTGCGATCCGAAGCTATATCGAAAAGCGCTCGTTTCTCAACAATGTAACCCCCGATATGGAGTACGATGACGGTAATGCTGATCTCATTCATGCAAGTGTAGGCATTGGCAATTTTACAGAAAAATACACCGTGTCGAGAGTAGTTGGAATTTACTCAGTATTAAAGGCCTTAGCATTGATTCACTGCACGTTATTTATACATTACAAACCGTAAGTGATTTTTTAATTTTCAAGCCTGTAACAAAACCGTCTTTTCAGGATTGTCAGTATGGGAATTTGCTCGATTATTTTAACAATCGTTCTGTATATTACTGAAACGTTGTATTTTCGTTCGGCTACATTAAACTTTCTGGTCATTTTCCCATGTGTGCTAAACAGTAAGTATTTCACAAGTCATATCACTGGACACTTTGTAATACGTATAAAACTGAAATTACACACTTTTAGGTATTACACTAATTGGCTTAATTTACTTGCCGAAACATTTAAAATTATGGGATCCGCCACCTGAAATCGAGGAGGACGAAGCTTTCCTGTTGAAACACGGAAACGCATTGAGGCGGAAACGTAATATGAGAAAAATAAATTGAAATGATTTAGAGTTCCCATTGAGACACGCAATAATGCCTTGTAGACATGTCTAGTCTTACGTAACTAAATACCTAATGTTTTTCTTACACTTTGCATTTAAAAGTGTATATTTATTCGTATATATACATACCTAAATCTATAGTTTACAATCTACAATTGCCATATGTTAATAAAAAAATCAATAAAATGGTTAACTAATACAGTTTTTATTTCGACTACTAGCTACAAAAGGATGGTACCACTGAAGACCATACTTTTTAGCGCATTTCCACAAAAATAAAAAAAACGCGCTATTGTGGCCACTTTGTTCGTCTGCTCGTTCGTTGAGACGCTACTAGTTCTTTATCTTAAGAGCCATTGTTGTACTTTTTTAGCTATTTAGTTCGTTATGGTGTCGAGGCTTGCACCAAGGAAGGAATTTTTTCTGGCGTTTATTACTAAAAAACTTATTGTAAAAAAACCAAAAAACCGTTTTTTACTTGTTCCTTAATTTTACACTTTTGCCTTTTATTAACAATCCTAGAGATCGTTTATAATTTTGTATTGTTGTCTGTTGCTTTGTCTGTCTGTCCCCCTATCTGTCCGTGTGAACGATAACTTTGTTTAGAAATGTGTGATTGCTTTGACATCTCCATTAGTTATATGAACTGAGTTGCATGAAATTCAATATGGGCATAGCTTTATTAGCCATGTAATACTCAATGCCAAAAGTTGAGTCGAATCGATTCAAAATTCACGGTGCTCTTTTTGGTTCTCGACCATTTATAAACCGAATTTGCAAACTTTTTTATTTATAAAAGTATTTGAATGAAATTTGATACATAGGCACTTGGAATAAATGAAAATCTAACGCCAGTGGTTTTGCGCATGCGCAGTGCCAACTTTTTTATATATTGAAGCATTTAAACGATATTTGATATCTAGGCACTTTGGAATAAAGTAAAATGTAACACCAGTTTCAAAATTTGATTTTGCGCATGCGTAGTGCCAACTTTTTTATTTATGGAAGAATTTAAACGAAATTTGATACATAGGCACTTGGAATAAAGGAAAATCAAACTCCAGTTTCAAAGTTTGGTTTTGCGCATGCACAGTGCTAACTTTTTATTTTTTATTTATGGAAGCATTTAAATGAAATTTGATACATAAGCATTTGGAACATAAGCATTTGGAATAGAGGAAAATCTAATGCCAGTTTCAACATTTGTTTTTGCGCATACGCAGTGCCAACTTTTTTATTTATGGAAGAATTTAAACGAAATTTGATGCATAAGCGCTTGGAATAAAGGAAAATCTAACGCCAGTTTTAAAATTTTATTTTGCGCATGCGCAGTGCCAACATCTTTATCTATGGAAGCATTTAAATTTGATAAATAGGCGGCTTGGAACAAAGGAAAATCTAATGTTAGTTTCAAAATTTAGATTTGCGCATGCGCAGTTCTAACTTTCTTATTTAGAAAAGCATTGAAATGAAATTCTTCTTATAAACAGAAATTGAAGTAGTACGTCAAAAATCGATTGCACATGTGCTATATCTTTCATATTTGTGGCCGGATTTTTACGATTTTAACAAAAAGTTGCATCTTAAATGGGAAATGAATGCAAGTGGAAATGCGCTTTCTGTATACTTTTTAACTTGTTTATGATTTCTCAAATATTTAAAAAATGATCAGGGCGTGGAAGGCTTTGAATTCAAAAAGTCGTGTTCTTAGCGAATTCATAATTGACGCTTTTTAGCTGCTCAACTCATTTCATTTAGCCTTAAATGAATTTATAAATAAAGAAGAAGAAGTTTTTAATTCATGTCTGCTGTAACTCAAAACCCAAATTCATTTATGTGTAATTATTCTCATAGCAAAGAGTAACCACTCGCTTTGCTCATAGAAATTCCAAAAAACCCTTAAGCAATTTACGATTCACTTTGAACTGAAAGTCTTGCTCGACGATCACTCTATAACATTCCAATTCCAATTATGATCCTTGCGTACCTTTTGTTTTTAAATAATAATAGCCAATCTCAAACAAACTACCTGTAGTCCGCAAAAGGTACTACCATCTGCTCTACAATTTAACCCATATACAGTGTGTAAAGCGATGGGGTAGGTATACAAGAGGGATTTTTTTTTAAATATTGATTTATGAAAAAAAATTATTCTTCATGATATTGTTTGCTTGCTTTGAAAGTACCAATAACGTTTCGATAATCTAAAATTTATTTATAGAAATCTGGAAAAATAATAAAATTAATTTTTTTATTGAAAGTTATTCTACATTATGATCAAAATAGCGTATAGGCGCGTACAGACCGAGTTTCCAACGCAAGCCTGTGGTTACAGATTTGGAGGTGTTGGGATTGGTGTGTACCTCGCAAGCCAACGGTTTCCAACCGCTTCCAACGACGCTGTTAGCGTTCGATTGCGTTCGCTCAGTGAGCGGTACATCAAAGGGAAATTTGATGTGGTCTGGACAGGATTTGTCGCGATTTTAGTTTTTAGTCGTTTGTCTGCCTTTTTAAAATGTCCACCATCTTCATTTTGAAGTTCCTCTAGTAAGTGACTGCCACTATACAAACTCCTATTTTTAAATGGTGTTGTTACCTCGTCCTCGTCGCTTGACATTGTTTGACAGACTAGCAGTACCGGTTACCGAACTTTACCCAACACGGTCCCACCAAGTCCAACTCAAATCTTAAATTTTGGTGTGGACGAGGGCATTCCAATCGTTTCCAACGACAAACGCCAACGTCACATGTGCTTGGATTCCTTGCCTTGGCGTTGGAATCCGGTCTGTACGCGGCTTATTGCTATCAAACCACAAACAATCGAAACGTTATTGGTACTTTCAAAGCAAGCAAAAAATATCATGAAGAATAAATTTTTGTCATAAATCAATATTTAAAAAAAATTCCCTCTTGTATACCCCATCGCTTTACACACTGTATGTATATTACACTTAAGTGTCATAGATCAGCCAATATCAAACATAAGTGGATGATATAATCCAAATAAACTTGATGAAATTTAAAAAGGAAAGTATAGCGAGTAGAATATTAAATGTAACATCATAAGTACTATCATAAGGTTGACCATCTATATAAGAATTTCTGGAAATGTGTTCTAAAGTGAAGTGACAAGGAATTAAATATTTTGGCCACAATGTAGCTAACCGATCTTTCAAAAGCGCGGTTTTTTATGCCCTGGAATAGAGATGTTCCTGGTTCTAGTGTTGAAGTGAAGAACTGTATAGATTGCACGCACATGCGATAGAAAAAAGCAAAGACTAAAAAGATGCAACCTAGATCACTTTTTACCTGTTCTATTTTTACGTGAATTGCGTCTGTATCTATCTTTACCTTAAAAATGTCTAACGACGAGTCTCAAATTACGTAGGTATGTGATAGACTCGGAAAGATTGATATTAGAGGTAGAAAAGAAATCGTGTTCCTAAATTACTTTTTACAGAAAATCGCAAGTGTGCGCTCAGCTATAAGTTGGAGTACGGGTCTAGGACACTTCGCCGAATGTTCACAACGCCGACACGATAATTTGATGGTCCATATCGCCGACTAGGGACACTACGCCGACTGTGCCCACATCGTCGACAAGGGACATATTAAGCCGAACGTATGACCACAACGCCGACTATTCGAAAACCAGGCCCCTCACCCTCTGTCCAGGTTCATTAAGAATTTTTGTTCATTCGTTTATTGTCTCGCATAGTCACCATCGATACGGCCATGCATGGAATTATTGCCATAAGAAATACATTGTAAATTTGTAGGCAAAAATGTAAGGTTGATTCCCAAATGAAATACTTAGTGTTTAATACACGAAAGTATAATTATAAGTTCTTGGTTTAATATCACTGGTTTTGTAATTTTTTTCTCTATCGAGTGACGTAAAAATCCAATATGGCGTCCATTTAAAATAAGGAAGTTGCTGTTATCTCCGAAACCGCCATTTAAAAAAATGTTTGCTACGTTCATTGAATTTATCCCATCCAATCTTGTAACTTTTATTTGAAACTTTTCTCGATAGCTCTCTGTTACTTTTTTAAAATGGCGATTTTCACTTTTTTTGAATTATCTACGAAACGATTTATTTTTTTCAAAATGTCGCATCGGAATATCCATTAGCATCAAAAACTACACAACTTTGCCAATTTAACCGAATCTGTAAGTATAATAATAACATAGCCATGTTATCCTACTCAATTTGTATGTTCTTTCAAAAATCCGGACCGCTATATTTATCGATGTACGTACGGAAAAAAGTTGCTTAAAATGATCTAACACGTCGACATTTGATGAAATTTGTCCAAAAAACGGTGATTATAATATAAATAGGTATACTATTTATATGATTACCTTTAGCCTTTAGGTATATATACATATAAGACGTCGATATTTCCATTTTCAAAGGTAATTATGAAGATGTTCATAAATAAATTCAAAGACCCTAAGAAAAAGAACTAACACTGTGGTCCCATTTATTTTTTACTGTAGGTATTCCCTAGGGAAAATTGGCAATTATTTGCTAGAGTTGGAGTGAAGGTGTTAATGGTATTAATGGCGAAGGTACTGGGTAGAAGAAGTCTAGGGACGCTATGGGCGCCTAAGAATTTGTTTATTATCGAAATATTTACTTCTTTTGGTATCGCAGCTTGTTACTCAAAATATCAATAAAACAGGTTAAAAACAGTTTTAAATTCTATTGCTCTACAAAAGCATTCACTGTTGATGATTTTCACATTTGTGCAAAAAAAAGAATTCGAATTCATTTTACAATGACGATGTTAGTTCTGAAATGAATGACTAACACTCTAATATTTTTAAATGAGCTTAAGCCCTTTTGTAAATCAAAAACCTCATGTAGTTTTTATTTAACGAGGTTTGGGAGACCCCCGCCAACTAATAACAGTGTGGGACTCCCTTCCGCTTAAGTAAGGTTTACCCCTTTCCTCAGTCGCTAAAGTGCCCATGGTCTACATGTGGAATGGCTCTGGGTAGGTGGGTGCGGTTCCGAGGTAAGTCTGAGTGTCGTAAGTTTACTGCCTCTCGGTTATACAGTGGTTTCGTTCGATTTTTGGAAATTATCACCCCAAGTAACTAGTTGAAATATTTGAATTAACCTCTTTCAATTTTGAATTCTCTGGCAAGTTGAATTTTTAAAAACCAAAACCGTAATTTGCAATAAGTAAAAAAAAAACTATGGCAAAAATGTATATTTTATAAATACTAACAGTATATAAAAGTTTTTCATTAAATATTAATAGTAGCTAAGATGTAATAAATTAACAATAAAAAGTTTACAGAAAAATAAAAGTAGTGATTCTTAAAGATGGTTTATGAGGTGGTGAAAATGGTTTCAGCTACAATTTTACCAATACTAATTTCTGAAGATTGACATTTCGTACTAGTAGGAATATTACGCAGATGCGAAGTGAAATAAAAGTCAGTCACAATAAAATAATGTGTAAATATAAAATTGTTTACATAGTAAACAAAAACTTATAAATACTAGTGTAAAACTATTGTACATCTAAAATAAAATAGGGACAAATTGCATTAAAACAGTTCAAATTTGAAGAACACATCAATCGGAGGAGAATATCCGCTCTGGTAAATAACAATATCATTAGTACAAAAAGAATTATGAACAAAAACAAAAAATGAAAAGGCGCATCACAGTATTTTCCAACTTATATCCATAAGCGCGTCAGGCTTATCAAAGGAATTGCTGCAATATTGGACGAGAGTGTAAACTCACTCACTAATGTACTGGGTGACCAAATAAAAGTGACACGCAGCTGTATCTCAGAAAGTAATAACATCATGATTATGAGATTATATTAATGTGGTGAAGATTTCTGCGTTTTGCCCTCTAGCAGATATTGTAAGAAAGTAAAAATAATTTTCATTTTCTCCAACACTTTTACTTAAAAAAAGATTTATTCTGAAATACAGCCGTACGTCGCTCTTATTTGGCCACCCAGTGCAGTTTTGCAGCAAAAAGTTTCAAAACCATGGTGAGTATGTAAATAACCTAAACTAACTACTAAGGAGGAGTTTAATAGCGATTATTGCTATAAAATATCTTCTTGCATCCTAAGAGCTGGTACCTTTTGAATTGAGTGACTATGTCACCACCTTCATATGCACCATTATCACATTCAAGAAATATGTACTAACTTAAGACATTGTACTACATAAAGATGCGTTAATATTGACGGTGGTTTAAAGGCCCACCATTTTTTAACTCCACCAAAGCAATTGCGGTTTGCATGTCTGCCCTTGAAACCTCTTTCGTTGTGCCGTGATCCTGCACCCGCATTAGGACGGTTGGACGTTTCTGATTTTCGTACTCGACGAGATTTATCTCGTCCCAATTAATGGGACGAGCTAAATGCTGCGACGCATCCCATCTTTGTTGGTCTTGGACGGCTTCGCGTAACCAGCGCTTTTTTGGCAATTCTATATTCTCGCTGATCGACTTTTGGGTTCGTGACACTTCCGAATGTGATGTATATAACTGGACGGAATCGGGTGGTACATTGGAATGTTGTATACTCGAGAATCCTTCGAAATCGCTTATGTTATCGTCGCCATTGTAACTAGGGAAATCTTGCAACGACGTTTTACTGCTTTGCGAGCTTTCCGAATCTATTAGATTTAATTTGTGATGGTCACCGATTTTCATATACGCATCCATGCTTTCGTTCTCGTCGTTTTCCAGCAAAGCCGAAAACTTCATTGACTTTCGTTTGGTCGGTTTGGATGAACTGTAAGGAAATTGCACAGTTTAGTCATGATAAAACAGATCAAATATTTATCAACTTATTCAATCAATTTTTTTTACATTATTTTGACCATAGTTCCGCTCTACTAGATTCCACAAAATGTACAGAGGGTAACATTAAAAAATTCAAAATTGTTATCATTTCCAGTGCAACCAGAAATTACAACAAATAAAAAGGTTGTCACTTGAAGGCGAGTAATGGTATGTGCACTATTTTTCTTTATAAGAAGCAGCTATGGTTAAATTTTCAAATAAATGTCTCCATAAATAAGGCACTTGGCATTGCGGATGCGCACATTTGGTTTTTACAATATGCGATATGCTTGTCTTTACTAGAATCATCTGCGGTTAAAATTTCAAAAACATATCTCAATATGCGCACATGAAAGAATTAAAATAAAACTATCAGAGATCCGCAGTCAACCCCACGTGAAAAGTTTAACAACTTCATTGTTGTGTCTAGGTAGTACAATTATTAAGGCTTGTTCATGATTTTGGACTTTCTCATCTGTCTGTGCACATACTCGAACCTTCACTTGAACGGTTTCAAATTTTCCAATTGTTTCCAGTAATAGGTAGACAATGATCAAGGGGCTAACTGTTTAAAAGAATTTTAATGACGCTATCAATCAGCGAAAACGCAGAATAAAAAATGCAATTATGACTTAAAAATCTCGCAAAAATGACATAACAATTTAACAAGTTAAAAAATCAATCGTAAACGATTTACAAAAAGCACATTTCCACTTGCATTCATTTCCCATTTGTAAGATGCAACTTCTGCAAAAATCGTAAAAATCCGGCCACAAATAAGAAAGATAGCGTTGCATATGTGCAATCCATTTTTGATTTACTATTTCAGTTTCAGTTTATAAGAAGAATCCTACTCTAAAATTTTAGAAGAGTTAGTTTACAAATAACGAATGTGGGTATTTTTAGTCGGAACGAATTGCGCATGCGCAAAACAAATTTATTTGATTTGGCATTAGTTTTACCTTCATTCGAGGTGCCTACATACAAAATTTCATTTAAATATCTAACACAAAAAATTTGATTACGCATGCGCAAAAAAAGTTTTTTGATTTGGCATTAGTTTTACCTTTATTGAAGGCGACTAAATACAAAATTCCATTTAAATATCTTCATAAATAAAAATCGGATTGCGCATGCGCAAAACAAATTTTTGGATTCGGCATTAGTTTTACCATTATACAATGGTTTTACCTTTATTCGAGGTACCTACGTGCAAAATTTCATTTGAATATCTTAACAAATAAGAAAATTGGATTGCGCACATACAAAAGTTATCATGCACAACTGCACCCGGACAGACAGACTGACGGACAGACGCCGATACAACATAATAAACGATCTCGAGGATCGTCAATAAACGGCAAAAGGGTAAAATGATGGTAAATGAAAAAAATAGATTTTTGCCATAACTTATAACTTTTTTCTTAAGCGGCACAGAAAAAATTCCTTTCTTGGTGCCAGCCTCGACACCAAATAGCGAAAAAAGTAGAACAATAGCTATTAAGATAAAGAACTAGTAGCGACCGGATGGACAGACGGACGGACAAAGTTGCCTCAATAGCACATTTTTTTTTACATTTGTGGAATAAGATTCCGCATGCGCAAACCCAATTTTTTAATGGGCATTAGGTTTACTTATATTCTAGGCGCCTACATCCAAAAATACCTTAACAAATAAAAAAATGGATTGCGCATGCACAAAAACAAATTTCTTGATGCGGCATTAGTTTTACTTCTACTCGAGGTGCCTACATACAGAAGAAAAATATTGCATTGTGTTTTAGAAATTTAAGACTGCACGAAAAATAAAACTTTAACAAAGGTTTCTAAGCTCGCCAAGAGAAATACCGTAAAATATCAAAAAATTATGTTTAAATTACAACAAAAAATTTGGTATGTACTCGACATTTACTCACATCTACACATGACATATACCGAGTGGTCCACTCCTCTAAAAATGGTTGTTTTAAACACCTAATAAAAAGGCGTGACCCGCGAACATTTCCAAGCAACTTTTCTAATAATTCTGGAAATATTCCCCAACATTCGCATTACTAAAGACGAATATTCGCCAACTGGAAATTTAAGGGAATATTTCCCATACATTCTTGAGACGTTTACGAGAACATTGTTCTGAAATTTCCAGTTTATACTAGTTTTTAATTTGTGCAGTGTAGTTCTTCTCGAGAAAGCTTTTCATTACTCAAATATCAAAATTTAAGATCTACACCATGGAATTGTGGAATTCCGTATTTTCGTGAACGTTTTAGATTTTTTTTCGTGAACGTTTTATATTTTTCTGAAGTTTTTGAATTGTCATTCTTACATTCGAATTTTTGAGTGAGTTTTCTTTAATTTTGTCTGATTTTTTTAGTTTTGTTTTGAAGGTGCAGTATTTATTATGGCATTATGAAGAAAAGTTTTTATTTTTTATGTATGTTGAATAAACATATTGCAATTAGTATAGAATAGAGTATATTTCGAAAAAGATAAAAATCACGGACTTCACTGATATTTTTCATTGGACAAAATGCCATCCTCCTTTTTTCTAGCGTTCTTGCAATTAAAACAAAGCAGTTAAAGTAGAATGTATTCATATAAATGATAATTGAGGCACAACAAACAAGTAAAAAGGTTTTCGCCCTAAGGCGAGTAACTTCAGCGCATTTTCCATAAATTGATCAATACTTCCCCAAAGGCCATACCTATGTGCGCTATGTTTTTCATTACTAGAGGCATATATGGTTAAAATTTTAAAGAAATATCTTCATAAATAAGGAAGTTGACACTTACTGCGCAGTTGATATTGCGCGTCCTGCGCATGCGCTTATTAATCTGATATTTACAATATGCAATACGTTTGATTTTACTACAAGTATCTGTGATTAAAATTTCAAAGAAATATCTCCATAAATAAGAAAGTTGGCATTGCGCAGTTTGCGCATGCGCACATCTGATTTTTACTATATGCGATATATTTGCCTTTACTACAAGTATCTGTGTTTAAAATGTCAACAAAATATATTAATAAATAACAAGTTAACATTGCGCAGTTCAATCGTCAAAATTTGGTCTCAGATTTTGCATACGCATGGCTTTAGTGGAGCAGTAGGTAAAGATTTTGAAAATGGGGGGGAGGGGGGTAAACACATGTTCCATCTTCATAGTTTCTCGCCCCTTATCAAGGAGACGAGACGGGGGTGTGGAACTGGTTTTATGCTTCATGGTACTCTAATGAAAGGTCTCAACGAAAGGAATTAATTTCTACCAACCATAGTCCTCCTCTTCGGCCCCTTACCATGATTGGATATATTCCCTTATATCTCCACAACAGATTGTCGGAAGAGGCTACTCACAAAGGGCGATTGGGACGTCTTAAAGAATTATACCCATTGGGGATGTCAAAACTTTAAGAGCGAATATCTCGAAAACGGATTATCGGAGGAAAGTACTCTCAAAGGCAAAATCAATCGGGGGTGTCGGAGGATTTTGAATGTCCTCCCCATTAATCATCTACTAAGAAAGTAAATATCGATAACATGCTACTACCTTCTAACCCAACCATCTACTAAGCTATTTCGGTTTAAAAAATTGCCCTTTTATCCGCACAGGAGTTGTGCACCATTTATACTTGTTAAGATTTTCTTATCAAATGTCTGTTATATGCAGTTATACTAAATGGTTCACTTCCTATTAATGTAATGGGTCCTATTAAAATATAACGTTTATAGTACATATTGGATATCTGGCTACCATATAAAGGTGTCCAATTCTTCTTTTAAAAAATTCATTTCAACAAACAAAATAAGCGGGAAAATATTGCTTAGGTATTGTAACTTGTATTACCTACCAAACTGAACACAATAAGTACTCCCCCCTCCCCGCCCGCAACCTTTTACAACAGGTTGCATTTTTAGGGGATTATTTTCAAGAATTATGCTAATGGTGTTGTTTGTGAGATAGTATTGACCTTGGGATTGACATAGTCGTAAATAGCGCAATGGCTGAGCCAGGAACTTGATTTGGGAGGGGCTGATGTACTAAGTTATGGAGGGTGCTGAAATTTTAAGGAAAACAAAAACCGCTATCCACGCGACAAATTTTTCGTCTGTCGACTTTATTTTACTATGCCTAATGAACCTGAACCGCCACTGAACCTAATGGTAATAAAGGAAAGGATTTATTAAATTTTTAAAAAGGAAACAATTTAGGTTTGTTGTACACATAAATACGACGCAATCAGTACGTCTTACGACGAGACGCTGTCTCATCAGGGCGCCTGTGTAAACTGTCCTTTTGTTTTGTAGAAATGGGCATAGTTAGTCACTCGGTTAGTCATTCATAAATAAATGCTAACTTCACCAATACTTCACGCACTTCAACAATATTTAGGGTTGCATCTCAAAACTCTGCCAACTAGGGCAGGAAGCATGAAAACCCCGGATTTAGGGATTATAAACCCGGACATATCAACTGAATTTGATAAAAAATACTGTCTAAAGAAATATTCTTTGAAGTTATAGGTACTTTATTTTTTCACTGACTAGACTGTTTCAATATTCAATAAATTCCTTACTTTGGTCCACTGTTATGCCACTAGTGAAAATATTCTTTCAACGTTGGCATTATGAGCAGGAATGCAAAAAAAAAGCACTAGGCAATTTTCAATAACTCCAAGTATAAATGACCATTCGGTGTTTTAAAAAATTGTAACCAAAGCTGATTGGCGCTTATAAGTTTATCTTGTTGGCCTAAATTTTGACAGAAACTCATAGATGTCTCAGTCTCAGTTGCACCAACAAAATTAAGCCTTTCTTAAAGAGTCGAACTTAAAATCCATGGCAACGATTATTAAGATGATCGTTGCTATGGTATTTAAGTTATACTTAACTTTAAAGGATACTTATACCGCACTACCAATGAAAAGCCGCCCGGACGGTCTCCGGACGCCCCCTAAACTACGACAAATCCGGGGAAACCCGGACGGATGGCAACCCTAAGTCAATATTTCACGAACTGAACCAATATTTCATGGACTTCACCAAAACTTCATATGAACTTCACTGACTTCATCACACTTGTACACCATACTTCAGCACTGGTTCACCCCTCGACCGAATATTCACATTCAACTCTCTCATTCAACTAATTTTTTTGATACATCTACCACCATCAAATCAAGCATTCATGTTACCCTCAAAATTACACAAAATAACAAGTTATCTCGAAATTATTTCAAATATCCAATTGCAAGGAGCGGGTGGCCCCTCTATTATTTATTTTTCAAAATTGTAGATTTTTAATGGTAGAAAATATATATATATATATAATGTATATATGCATATACAGCATGTTTGATATGAACAGACCAAGATCTTGACAGAGCGCTGTCTACAGCGATGTTGACGCAAATATGTATTTCACTAGTCTACAGCAGTAACAATATCATTGTTGCTTGCGAGCAGACATGTTGGGACTACAACTGTCTACAGTACAACAATCAATCTCTACAGTTTAAGCTAATTGGGTTAATGAGGGATTTATTTAGATAAACAAATGTAAATGATATAGTTAACAAAATGACCAAGATAATGACAAACTTCACTCTGTTTGTGCATACCTTAGTTCAATTCATAATTAAGAAAAACTTTCTCTAAAATCAATTAAGAAGTAAACACATTCTGGGTAATCCCAAGTAAAAGTTGCACACGACTTTCAAGTTACTATAATTTGCCGTGATGAACGAGTCAATATCAGAATTTTGCCAAAAACCTCCCTCTTCGAAAGACATGCCAAACAAGCCGCATACTACACTGTTACCGAAACTTTGTTATCATCTTAAATTGTTTCTCTTTTAAAATTGTGGACGGAACATTTCTAAATCATCCCCCAATTCTCTCCCCTGCACAATTTAAACTAAAACTTTAGCGAGACAATACCTTTTGTTGTTCAACCACTTTTGGACAGCTGTGGAGTGGTCCTCGTCATTAATTTTTTCGTTCGATGACGACAGCGAGGACG
This sequence comes from Photinus pyralis, assembly GCF_008802855.1. NCBI lineage: Eukaryota > Metazoa > Arthropoda > Insecta > Coleoptera > Lampyridae > Photinus > Photinus pyralis. The sequence continues at coordinate 9,665,328 of NW_022170509.1, read as the reverse complement.
TGAACCGACGCAACTGTGCGTCCGGATGCTCCGGACAATGGCGGTTTGCATGTGTGAACTTGCGGTCGCAATTCGCCGCCGTACACATAAACGGCTTTTCGCCCGTATGTAAACGTTGGTGAGTTTTGAGTTGTCCCGACTGCGTAAACCTGCGCGAGCAGCGAGGGTAATCGCATACGTACGGTCGTTCACCTACAAGAAAAGGTTTCGGATGTAAACAATTTGATCGGTACTATGTTTACCTGTATGTGTTCGTAAGTGTGCTTGCAAGGATTTTTCCCTAGGAAAAACTCTTCCACAGTAAGTGCACTTAATGGAACTTGGCGAGCTGGTACCTTCCAAAATCAAGGTATTTAAAAATTCGGCTCTGGGACGTCCCCTTCTCGATTCGCTTGGTGATACAAGATTTTCATTACCATTACCGTTAACCGGCCGTTGATCTATGGAATTCGGAGTACCCGCTAAAGATTTCGTGCTTGGAGAAATATCGTGCAATACTACATTATTTTCCGATTGAATTCTTGCTCTTTTTGGTGTTCTATACATTTTTTTTTAGAGCGTAACTTCACATTTGTAGACTACAACAAACTAAACACACATCCACCATATTTCACGCAGATGGCGTTTGTAAATGGAGGGAAATTATTTGTCAAGGTCAACGAAGGGAATTTAAAGTTTAAATGGATTACCGCTTAGTGAAATAAAACTTTAAAGGCAACCTGAAATTGTTCTCTCCTTTACTTTAATCAAATTAATCCAGTATTTTTGTAATGTAATATAAATATTGTAAACAAATACGGCATCTCCCAACGATTTCCAGTTTTCGCGCGGCAACACTTTTCTTATAATAGGTCTGTCCACCATCAGAAGTTAACAATTCCATCTTTATCTTTTGCAACAATGTTGTGGTACCTATTCCCGAATTATTATTTTAAATCTAATTATACAAAAGATAGCATTAGTTTCAATAACGCCTACTGCTTAGGCAACAAAACATTCAGCAAAGTACAACATGTGATACCTGATCACACTTTTATCAAAGAATACTTTAATAATTACTCTTTGCTTTTATCATTGTATAAGCATTGAATTTAGATAGTTATAAATTCAATGGTATAAGGTTTATCTTATATTCAAAGGGTATATGTAATAAATATACTAATGCTTTTATATATATTTCTGTGGATCACGCGGCCGTTGTAATCACAATCAGAACAGACAGGCACGTAATTAGGGAGAAGATTCATGATTGGCTTATCTGAAATGTACAATAGGGCTCCACTACAAATTGTTATCTTCAAACACACAAAACACATAAACTCGAGCAGTTAGCATTATCATTGAAAATACTAAACAATTAGACCGGTGTCAATTGCTAGTAATTCATTAGTGCCTTTTAGATTTTAGTGCATCAATGCACAAAACCTGTTCCACCAGAGACGGGCTACCCCATCTTGCAGGAGCGGGATTACGCTAATCAAATCTCGTCAGTTTAGAATCTACGTGCGATAAATGAGTGGCGATTCAATAATTTCCACATATCTTGTGTTAAGTTAAATTTGCCTACAAGGCCATGCAATTTTCCATCTTGCTTTTAACAAAAGGACTTTATTGCACCAAAGATGAGTCACATCCTGTGTATTTCACCCTTTCTTAGAATCTTGGTACCTGCTTTACCTGACCCATAGTTCCCAAAACTTGTTTTTAACCTAAATGTTACCTCTTGAAGTCTACATGCTACTTTTTGTGATTGTTATAATTTTATGTGACGTACCTATTCACATCATTACAAACAGAGCTGGGCAGAATACTTTCAAAAAGTATTTGAATACTAAATACTTTTACGTCCAGCACAAGCGAATACTAGATACAGATACATTGAAAAGTATTCAAATACTTTAAAAAATAAGTATTCAAATACTTTAGAATGTATTCGAATACTTTCAAAAGTATTCTAATACTATCAAAGGTATTCGAATACTTTGAAAAGTATTTCATTATCTTACTTTGAAAAGTATTCGAATACAGTAAAAAGTATTCAAGTACTTGTCACTCAAATACATTAAAAATTTAAAATTGTTATACTAGATAAAAGGCTTAATACTACTTAAAAAATCAAGTTATACTTTGTATGGGGTTAACTTTTTTTATATTTCTATTGTTATATACAAATTTAAGGGGAGTAAAAGCGTATTATTATTATTATATTATTATATAGGAGGTACCTATCAGGACCTTTCTTATACCAGTTATATCCTTAAGAATACGTGTACCTACCAGTTTTCAAAGCGATCGTACGTCGTGCACATGATACGTACGCCTTTCTGAAATTAATCCTAGCGATTTTGGAACAGATCTAATTTTGACCATCCGTTTGTCTGTGTGCACGATAACTTGATTGGAAACGTTTGGAAACTTTGAAAATTGGTACATATGGTCTTAAGAATTAAGTTCGGTATTCAGATGTATCGGATTTTTATATTTGATTTTGTGACAATGGAAACTTTCCCTAAACATTTCTAAATTGTTCTCAAATATTTGAATAACTTAAAAGTACTGCCTTTTTTTGAGGCCGGAAAAAAAATTGTCTGAGATCGAGAGTCCATAATTTCAAACAGTTTGAAGATTGGGCTACTAGATCAAAAGTTACAGCCCTTTGAATTTTTTTTCAAAATTTGTTTTTTGTCGATAACTTTTTATTGAGAGGTCTAATCGAAAAAGTACGAATTGTTTTGGATTCTACGCACCAAAATTAATAAGAAAAAGTGTTTTCCCGAGAAATTTTGGTAAAAAAGGAAGGTTATACACTGCCTTTTTTTGAGGCCCGAAAAAAAATTGTTTCAGATCGACCCGGAAAAAAGTTTTCTTATAGAATGTGGCCTGTAGAATCCATAATTTCAAACAGTTTCAAGATTGGGCTACTAGTTCAAAAGTTACAGCCCTTTGAATTTTCTTTCGAAATTGGTTTCTAGTCTATAACTTTTGATTGAGAAGTCTGATCGAAAAAGTACGAATTGTTTTGAATTCTACGCACCAAAATTAATAAGAAAGTGTTTTCCCGAGAAATTTTGGTGTAGTCGATGCTTTAAAATGACCCTTGATGATAAATGGTTTAACATGCCTGCACTACGCCAACCGTGCCGACACGTGTGCAAGAGACACTAAGCCCAATGTGACCACAACGTCCACGCCGTACCATTCACTGGGCATGCGATTCTTTGTATAAAAAATTATTTTCCAAAAATGCACACCCAATCCACCAAGGTTGTACATTAGGACAGTAAACGACTATTTTATGGTTATTTGTAAGTTAAAGATTTTTTTTTAAATTTTTTTGAAAAGCAAACTTACAAAAATGCTTTTAGACATGCGCAGTATATGGTTCGGTGTGGACGATTGAGGCAATGTCATTTGTTTGACTGTGAAAATGACAAACTCGGACAGTTGTTGTTTATTAATTAAAGCTACAACAAAGAAAGGAGCATTTTTTGCTTTTCACAGATGCATTTTTACAAAACTCAATTGTGTTAACTAAGGATAAATAATAACCATTAGGCATCAAAAATTACACGAACTATTTTTACATATTATAGTCTTGATTTTTTCTAAGTATCACAAAACCTTCCATAATGGGAGTTAAAGGTGTGTACTCTTCCGTTGCCAATTCGGCACGTTCGCCATACGCAAGTAAAACAGGCGTTGTATGTGTTTGGAACCCTGTTATCGTTTTTGGTTTACCTGCTTGACCGACGACATCAACTGCCTACAATGACAGGAAACAATACTAGCTAATTACACTTGACCGTTACTTACTAATCCTACTCGAACAGGTACGGGTAACGGATTTAAATCTTCATCGAAAGTGACCAGCATTCTTGGCTGCATTGCAGCTGCTAAGGTGTAGAGAAGATAATGTGAACGTCCCAATATAACTAAAATAACAGGTGTTAGAAACTAGTACCTCTGAAGTTTTCGACTTAACTGTTTTTGACATCTAAGCATCCTACTAACGTTGCCAACAAACCGGCCACTGCTACTGGACTAAGTAACTGTCTATCACTGTGATAGGGACATAACGTTAATGTCCCTTTTCCCAAATGAGTTAAGCCTTGCGCTATTCTCACCATGAATAAGTTATTGGGATCCTTCGCGTGATATTGTGCCAACTGTCGTAACATCGCAGCCAATCTGATCGACAAAAATTCAGTAAAACACGCCTCGAAACTTACTAAACTACCTGGCATTATTTGTACCGGCTCCTACAAGTCCCATCGCGAAAATAGCATTGTGAGCAACTTCCGCATCGCTGTCATGTGAAAACTTGCTAAGTGTGTCCAAAATACTGAGCTTAGGATTCGAAATAGAAATAAGACCCAAAGCTAGTGGAACCGCCCTACGAATGACCGGTTCGCAATAGCGAAGTAAATGTCCAAACGTACGGAAGGCCATCTCACTACCAATATCTTCGCCCATACTAATTAGGGCGATACCTAATACGGCCACGGCCTGCCTCGCCGAAGTGTCTTTATCCTAAAATTATAATAATACAGTATGATCCAAAAATTATGGTGAAGAAAGACAGCCGTCATATAGAAAAATGGCGACCGACTTCTCATTTTCTAAAGTTAGGTGCGCGACATATTTATTATTTAGTAAAAATGAGAAATCTATAGTCATTTTCCAATTTGGCAAAGTATTTAAATGGCGAATGTGTTTCAATTTTTGTCTTTTGATCTAGGAGCACAGTTTGTCATACTTGATAAAATGTTAGATCGGCCGCTATTTTTGAATACGGCGGCGCATCCAAGGGTTTATATGTAAAATTTTCCAGCTATTGGATTCATTTTAAAAAGGTAGCGGTAGAAAGTATAGGGAAGCTTTGACCTTCACTGTGATTGGTTAAAACACGAGTCAGTATTACAATGAAACATAAAACGACTGGTGAATTTTGTAAGGTGGTAGTTTATGTTGCCGACTAAATTGCCGAAGTGTCATTAGCTGTTATTGTGAAAGATTTATTTCTGTTCGCATTGCTGAATATTTCTACTTTACAATAATTTTTCCTGTGTGTGTTTATCTTCAAACACAGCGCCATCTACTACCTTCTTATAATGAATGCAGTATAGATAATAATTCCTGCACTAACCTTCTCTTTTTCTTTACTTTTATCTTTGTTCTTCTCATTTTTGGATTCTTCACGTTCCGGATTCTCATAATGCTCGGAGCATATATGTAACAACTGCTGCACTTTTAACACATTTCCGGTACCCGCATAAGCGCATATCTCCACCATAGTTACGGCCATAGATTTAAACGGTTCCGGAATTACTTCCAAAGCAGCAACTATTGCTTCTACGGCTTCTTGTTTGCCCAGAAAACATAAACCTAAACCTAACGGTAAAAACCTAAAAAAAAAATTGGTTTACCAAATTAATCCTCGAAACGAATGTACCTCGCGTATGTATCTTTAAGTTCAGTCTCAGTTTTTTCCATCAATGTTTGCATGATGGCTGCAGTTACGTCCGGATTTCCAGAACCGACTGCGATCATACCGCAGGCGAGACCCGCCATACCGATCACCTCCATGCTAGATTTCGGATCGGAGAAAACTGGCATAAGGAGACTTAAAACAGCATCCCTGTTCGAACCAACGTATGCCAAGCCTAGACCGACGATCGCACCTATACGCATAATGTTCGTGTTATGCAAAACGTAATCCGATAGAAGCGCCAAGGCCGGATCGCACTCGTTGCGTACTCCACAATTTACGATACCGCACGCCAATAATGCGCCCGACTTTATGTGATCTTCGGAGGAGTACAGATACTTGTCAATTGGAGTCAAACCACCATCCACATCCCAAAGCAGAACCTGAAATTATGGTATTTCTTTGAATCAACATACCCACAAAGCACAACGGTCAGATTTCTACCATCTATCAAATTTACGAATGGCGGCGACCCTACTCCTGATAAATATACTATTGATCTAGATCTCACGCCGCCATTGGAAGTATGTGTAAATTTAAATGTAGACACATTGTGCTATCTCTTAACGGGCAGAGTATATTTGGATTTCCAATGTAAAGAAGTCTGGCGAATAGGCTAGATCTAGGAAGACTAAGAGGAGGTAACCTCAAACCTAAGTGGTCGGACCTGACAGGACGTGTGAACGATTTTTAACCCAACCTTAGAATACCCAGCGCCACTGAGTTGCAATAAGTCTCCTTAAAAAATGTGTGTGGAGATATACAGGGTGGAGTCCCACCTGCAATAGCAGATAAACATACGTTTGATCTTGCTTCGTTTTCGAGTTATAGAAGCTTGAAGGTAATAAAGTGCCACCACTAACCTTATATTGTTTTCAGCTTAGTATGAAAATTTTGAGGTACCTACTGTATCTGCTATTACAGCGTAGATCTTTAAATTTGGGACACACTGTAGACATATTCAAAACAAGTTTATTCAGAGCAGCATACCGAAAGATGAAATAGTCAAAAAACCTTAAGCAGTCACCATGAGGGTCTAAATGGTTTTCTTCTCCTTTCTTTAGAAGAAAAGAAAAATTTAAGGGGACCTGTTCAGTTAAAATAAAAAATTCGACCAACTCACAATCATGGAAGATAGTTCAAACAAACAAAACAACAGTCTCTCTAGAAAAGGAAGAAGGGGGGGGGGAGAGAGAGAGAGAGAGAGGGCCTCACTCACTGAGTGTAATAAGACAAAAAGTAAACCCAAGAAAAACTGTGAAAAGATTCAACAACCTTCAGAGAGATCCAGCCTCCAAAGGAACGGAGGGGGGGGGGAGGAGGAGAATTGGTTTATTAAAAGTGATAGTAAACAGTTGAAGCCCAGTGAATAAAACTACCCTTGAGAGGATTTCTGAGCTTGCCTACCACCCTCAATAAAATCCGCTTTAGTTCAAGACACCAGAGGACTGTACTTACCAAGCCTAACGATGCAGTAGCGCTAAGCATTCCGTGCTCTTTATTTTTAAACAACCACTTGTTACCATCCTCCATAACAAGTTTATCCTGGCCAAAAGCGGCGTTAACGAAGCTATTGACGAAACTCGCTGCCAAATTTTGTCGTGCCGAGTCAACTTGCCCGCCCCCAAACTGGGGACGTGTGTTCTCGAGGTGAGATTTGTAAACGTCCTCCGGCGTTTTGGGTTCCATGATATCGAGCTACAAACTAATAATTAGCGTCAAGTTCTCGCAATGTCGTACTGTACCTCTCGCGCTAAATTTAAGAAATGATTATTGAGGTGACAATTTGCCATGATTTCGATCAAATCATCGTATTCAGGCGTGTGCTCATTAATTTCTATGTAAATCTGTTGTCTTCCCAAGATGAACGCCAACTGCTTCTGTATCGCTCTGTAAGAAAATAATTTCACTTGACCTCAAATTTTCATCATACAAGGCGAAGAATGGCTTAAGGCTGAATTACTAAGGTCTTTGTAAAATTTGAAAGAGTCTTCAAGATCCTCTAACTCTATCGAGTTTTGAAAATAAACGCTATTATTTTAAAATTTATTGAATGAAGAACAATAATTAATGATTGCAAACATTACAATCGGTTCTTTTCAGCACCACAAAATGTTTAAAAAAAAATTCGCTTTTTCCTTTAATTACATCATCGTCCTTCATTTAATAAATTTTAAAACAATAGCATGTATTTTTAAAACTCGATAAACTCATTAACAATTGAATTTTGGTACATTATAATTGTTACAAATTTTGCTTAAAAATGAAAGAATTGAAATATCGAATAATATACAGGGCGTTCCATTATTCTATTCTATTTGCAGGGGAGTCCGACCGGGCAGCACTTAGGCACATCAGAGGCCCATTGTGTCTACCCCCTTTCTTTCGCAACTAAGTTCCATTAAAAAAAGATATAAATTTGGTGTCATGCTTTTATGACCAACCCTGTATAATTAAAATTATTACTGCCTAGTACACATTGAAGAACCTCAAAACTTTTGTATACATTTTTTTTATAACTTGCATATTTTCCTCGATAATCGACCGTTTCCAGACTTAACAGCGACCATGCATATACAGGGTGTTTTTTGGGAGCTTTAGTTGAACGTTTCTGGGAAAGTAAAATGGGTAGAATTTTGAAAATTTGTACTTAGGAGTTACTTTGAATGCCGAATCGATGTAAAATATTTTCAAAATGGCCGCCCTTCCGGAAGCACCGGAAGTAGATAGTAACTTCGTTATTTTAAATAGCAACCCCTATTTTTTATTGGATTTTTGGATTCTGCGTGAAATTTCAGTTCTTTTGACTTTAAGCAAAAAAAATGGCGGATGCAGATAGTACCTTGATAATGGATTACTTGAAAACGGTTGTAGTCATGGCAACCTATTTTTATCAGTGGATAGAGAATGAATAGGGATTTCTTTTAGTGCACTTAAAAAAAAGTTAAGCTGCGTACGACCGCCCCTATGGAGATCCAAATTTATGAAACTTCAAAGACTAAAAACTCGTTTTTTTTTAATAGAAAATGTTTCGATTTTTGAAAAACTTATGTTAACCTATAACAATAGGTGACGGATTAGTGTCACTAGATTTGTTTAAAATTCGATTGTTATAAAATCATGGCCGACTACTAAAATGAAAATCCGAAAAAAATAGTGTCAATTCAATGAAATGGGAATAAATCAGAAACTGTTAAAGATAGCTATAGGAATATGTAATATCAAAATATGCCCATTTCGATTCTTTATCTCATGCAATAGTAAGAACATGGTCATTCCATTTAAAAAAACTGAGTTTATAGACTTTGAACTTTCTTAAATTTGGATCTCCATAGGTGCGGTTATACGCAACTTAACTTTTTAGCCCATTTTCCAACGAAGTTGGGTGCGCTATTGCAGCCACTTTCTCTGTCCGTCTGTCCGAGGCCTTAACTACTCCTACAGTTTTCAAGATATTTAGTTCGTTCTTTTTGTATTCGGTAGCGTATCGCTCTGGCACCTGTCAAGGAAAATCTTGACGATTGAACTGCGCATGCGCAGGTTGCGCAATGTGCAATGTTAACTTTTTTATTTATTAGATAATATATCTTGTTGAAATTTTAATCACAGATACTTGCAGCAAAGGCAAATATATCGCATATCGTAAAAATCAGATGTGTGCATGCGCAAACTGCGCAATGCCAACTTTCTTATTTATGGAGATATTTCTTTGAAATTTTCACCAAACATGCATACAGTAAAAGCAAACGTATTGCAAATTGTAAATATCAGATTAATAAGCGCATGCGCAGGACACATAATATCAACTTCCTTATTTATGAAGATATTTCTTTAAAATTTTAACCATGTATGTCTCTAGTATTGAAGAACATAGCGCACATAGGTATGACCCTTGGGGAAAAAAAGGAAAAGGTCGTCGTGTTTCATTCCTCCGACATCCCTGACTACAGGGACGCCGGAGGCGGACTGCTCAGGTTTGCCAGAGCCTCTTCAGCCGGAGAACGGGTATGTAAGGATAGGTAAAGTTAGTGATGGGAACGGAAGGAACGGAGTTAGGGTGCTGAGGGGGAGAGTACTGCTCCAGCATTCGCATCGTAGATTTCAACATAATACTAGCATTATGCGAAGCTACGTATGTCTGAGGAAAACCCCCTGACAAAACCCCAGACAGAGCAATTCGAACCCACGACCTCCCGAATAGCATCGGTGAGCGCAGCCACTGCGCCACGTGCCTCGGTGCCCTTGGGGAAGTATTGATCAATTTATGGAAAATGCGCTGAAGTTACTCGCCTTAGGGCGAAAACTTTTTTACTTGTTTTTAAGTACACTAAAAATGGGTTGCCATGACTATAAGCGTTTTCAAGTAATCAATTATCAAGCTACCATCTGCATCCGCCATTTTTTTCATAAAGTCAAAATAACTTAAAAACCATAAATGGCAGATATCGACATGTGGGTATCAAAAGAAATGAAATTTCACGTAGAATCGAAAAATGCAATACAAAATTAGGGTTGCCATTTAAAATAACGAAGTTACTATCTACTTCCAGAGTTTCCGGAAATGCGGCCATTTTGAAAATATTTTACATCGATTCGGCCTTCAGAGTAACTCCTAAATACAAATTTTCAAAAACCTACCTATTTTACTTTCCCAGAAATATTTAACTAAAGCTACCAAAAAAACACCCTGTAGATGTGTAAAAATAAACAATGAAAACTTTTTTTATAAGATATTTTTCGTAACTGCAAAAGTAGGTATGTACCATGTGCCCTAGTTTGGTTGAGTGTATGTCAGCTGTTTTTAAAGATGGAGACTTGGGGTTCTCTCGACCCTGTGTCACTTTTTTTGTTTTTTTTTTTGTGATTTTACTTATCCAGGTAAGATGGAAGAAAAGTAAAAGTTTACTATTTTAGATATTTTTACGTAGAATCGAGTGGCGTAGTCAAAAAAAATTTTGAACCACTGATTCTGAGATCTGACCCAAAGCTGGCAGTTTTTTAATCCAACACCCTGTATATCTTAACGTCATTTTTTGCATTGCTTTTCCTGATTACATTGATGTATCACACCCTATATTTTTTAATATATTCATATTTTTCAAAATTTTGAAATGACATGTTTCTACCGTCAATTATTTTTATTGATCGGTATGGGTTGCCTTAGTTACGATGGATACAATAAACAAAACAAAAATCTCCATGAATCCATGGCCTACTATTTAAAAACAGTAAAAAATACGGTTTTTATTATCTTTAATGGGTAAAATTTAAAAAATATGTTGTGAAGCCACATAATCAGGAAAAAAATTGACGTTAAGATATGCAAGGTGTTTCATTTAAAAAATACCAAAATTGGGTCAAATCTCGAAAACAGTGGTCAAAAATTTTTTTTAAATTTTTATTAAACAGGCAATTGTTCCCTTTTTTCTATCTTATATGGGTAGTAAGAAATGATAACATCCCAGAAAGTCAAACTTTCCGTTTTCACCTTGTATTTCGGAAACACATGTAGCTAGATTGGTCCTGTTTCTGGTATTATATGGTTAAGAAAAAAGTGGCACAGGGTCGCGAAAACCGCAAGTCTCTATCTTTAAAAACAGCCAAGATACACTGCAGTCTCAACCAAAATAGGACACACGGTACAAGCATCAGGTACCTTTAAAGAACAACATTTTCCCCGACCCCAGAATTGAGGCACCAACCCAGCTATTGAAAAGAATCGCCCAGAGGGCACTGAAGTTGGTGTTATAGCCAAAAAGCCTTTTCATTTCAATGAACCATTGAACAATGCACATTGCTATAATACTATAGCCCTCGAGTCGTCATTGCTGTGTGCCATTGCTCTGATCACCTTCACATTTTCAAATTCAATTACACACATGGGCGCTATTAATATTTAAATTCCGAATAAATTCAGTCAAATTGCGCGATAAGCTGGAATACTCGAAACAATCGACTCGAAAACGACACAGGTCAGCTGAATGCTTGGCTCCAATGAACTAAGTTGGTTCAAAATTGAGCAGAGTCGAGTTCGTTTGTGGTCACCCCCAAATCCAAATTTTTTTGTGAAAATGTGAACTGCAAATTCTCGACTTACAAATAATTTTTGCACATACATTGGAATTATTACTTTTTTCAAAAACTAACTTGAATTTTCAAAGATCCTCGAATATCAAGTATAGGCAAGATCGCAATTGTTTTTCACACCCACATTTAAGGATGCGCCATCTAGGGTTAGGAGTTATCAAACGAAATTTACAAACTTGGAAACAGCAAAGCAATCAGCTGCATTCCTTGTGTTTTCTTGCCATACTTACCGGTAACTTTCAAGTGATCCGAATATAGACATTACATAACTCAAGAGACAATTCCAAATTTATAATTAGAAAAAAACCCAAATTGTCCCTATAATGTTCATTCGTGTTTTGGATAATTAGATGGTGAGGTAAAATGGTAAAAGGAAAGCGCTACTTACCGGTACGTTTCCATTTTCTTAATGTGATATGGCATCACACTTTGTGGAATTCTTCGTTTTCATTTATTACTTTCATAACACTTGAAATGAGGAATGAGGATAAGGGTAGAGGAATGAAATAATTAACATGGGGGGCTAACTTTGTTAGCAAATTACGTAAGTGGTCAAATTCTATACGTTACACAAATAAACAATGTTTTAGTCCCAACCCGTTATATACATGTCAATAATCCACCTATTTCAAATTTTACAAATTCATTGCTACCACATTAGGGTACATAACTCCTCCGTAGAATCAGTATCCTGATGTACAGGATGATTCAAAAAGAGATGGTACCATTTTACATTTCATTAATTTTTTCCACAGTGGTTAAAAATATATGTTTCCTCTAATAATTTGATACTTGTAATCCGAAAAACAAAAGATGCCTAGGTTTTGGAAATCACCTAGCCATCTATTCAACGTTTTCAAAAATAAGCAAGGTTACCACTAGGAACCATTATCTTGAAGTATACAGGGTGATTCTTAATAAAATAATTCGAAACCATTGACGATTAATCATGAATATACTTACGTATCTTTACAAGATGTAAAAATGTCTTCGATCAATGCATGGTCATTCAACTGCATAGCTAACCGTAAAGACTGCGGATATTGTTTGAATTTGCGAAACAAATGTAAGGCCGTTTGCAGAAGTGTGGTGTTTTCAGGATCGGCAACGTAAGGCACGCAACTGCAAAACATACACTTCATCTATGACAAACAAAAATAAACATCGCACGCACCTTGTAAGATATAAACAAACTCTGGGATAAACATTCTCGTCAACATACTGCTCTAATAAATCCAACCTTTCGATTTCCATCAATAAATCGCAAGCTTCGGCCTCTGCGTTATGGGCCATATTGTAAGGTACAATTTGGCAAACTAATTGGATCAGTTGTTTCTTTACCTCATTCTCAGATTCATTTTCTCCAGTGAACTCCGCCCATTCCGCGGCAATTTCCCCTGACAAGTGCCTATCGTAAAATTCAATCAAAAACTGTTTCAGAGATTAGTTACATTACCTTATGTATTCATGCCCCCAGTCTCCGACATCATCCAAGGTAGATCGCAAGCGATAGTGCAAACATTGCCTCGGCTTACCCATTGTCATCGCTAATACCGAAATTATATCGGCACAGACTTTAGCTATTTCCCCTTCTAACTTTTCGTGAATCTCCATCATGGTAGCGTAGTGAGGTTTCATAAACTTTAAAGGTTTTGGAACAGACGTCATTGACGTTGTGGACGCTCGAATCAGTTTTCCTAATGTTAGTAGAGGTGGCATGCAGAGTTCGCCATTATTTTCCTATAGATAAATATGACCAAGTATTAACAAATAAAATTCAATTGATCTCATTGTTTAAACGATGAAAACATAACAAAAGAGGCGTAACACACAAATTATACAACTGACGAGTTTCTAATCTTACAAGTACATACCAGCAACACTTCCACGCACAAGTTTAATTCATCTTGAAGAAGTTTGTCCTCTTCAGACTGCAATAAAGAAAATGTTAAATAATTGAGAAAATGCAAGAAGTAAAGTTTACCAATTCCGAGCGATCTTCTTCATTTTTTTGCTCGGCTTTTTCGGGTTTCTTTACTATTACATCGGTCATTTTGCCGTTTATCTTTTACAATTTATTCGATTTTGCCGTTAATAACCTCCTTCACGATCATGAGCTTTCAAGAAAACATTTGCTAAATGCTAGTCATCCAAAGGAACAGTGCTGCCAACCAACCAATAGATATATTTTCTACAGTATGCGGCAAAATCATAGACAGAAATAGAAACTGTATTTTCATTTTTGCCATTGTTATGTTGCACACATTTTTCCGACTGCGTAACGTTGTAAGAGAACGGGAAAACTGTTTGCGACGCGAACGCTTTTTCCGGCCACCTTAAATTAATTCGCCGCAAAGAGAGCAGAGCATATGGTAAACGCACTTAAAATCAGCCATCAGCACTAGGCGGGGACTACTACATAGGCGCCAACTGCGCCGGGGCACAAGGACACGTGCCCCGGCTCGAAAAATGTAGGGGGGGGGGCAATGCCACCCCTAGAAAGTTCATATACTTTAATAAGTAAAAACAACAAATAAGCCTCTGATTTTCGTTGTCTTGTACGGGTTTATTCGATTGAGGATGAATTGAGAGTATTTTTACACTTTATTTCTTTCCTTCTGGAGAAATTTTAAGTTTGAACTGCTCGTAGTTAGGTATATTTACTTATTATGTACATATAACATAAGTAGGAGAGTAAGTAAATTTTTGAAAATACAGAAATATAAATTATCTTTGTGTCAAGTTTTTAGTAGTAACGGTTGTGCCCCCCCCCCCACTCCTGGAATTTTCAAAAGTCGGCGCCTTTGGACTACTACATATATTTCGTTGTAATATCCGAAGTATCACTATTCTTGTAAATTGTATTTTTCCGCTATCGTCGGTCACTTATTTAAATTCGCACCAATGACATCTAACAATAGGTATAACCTCAAAATATATATGGTAGTATATGCGATTAAAATGGAGAATTTTGCTTAGACATGACCAGAGATTTACAAACACCAAACATCTACTTTTGCTATTGCTACGAAGGTTCGTAGATGAATGCAAGATTTTTAATATATGAAATTTAGATTTTTTAAGATATATTTCCGATAACATGATCTGAATCAGAGGTGCGATGATTTTAAATTTTTAAGAAATGTACATTCTCCTGGAAAAAATTTCGTGATGTGTTATATCTAGCCGTCATCACAAAAGTTTGAAAAAACGTAACTTTATCTTTTCTATCATTTCAAATTAAATTATAATTTTTAGAACAAGCGTACATTTCAATCCTGGTTTTGTAACTATTCATCAAATCTTTAATTAGCGCGTTTAAAACTTTGCATTTGTTTTACACGTACCTACTTTAACTTCGCTAACATATTAGCATATACACATTTTCCGTGTGATGTTGCTCTGCATGATTCGATTTAACTGTTTTGTGAAGGAAGCGCCTAATACATTCCGATCCTTCGCTGTATCTATTACTTTCCTCTCGTGCGAGTCTTACAGCTTTTGCATCTTAGTTATACGAGACCGGGGGTGCTCTAATTTGAAGATTCTCTGTACGGCTTGCTGATTTATATAAACAGGACTTAGGCTGATACAACAAATGGTTTTTAAAAATTGTGGAAAAATTCAAAGGCATATTCTTAGCGATCGGTTCCTACTTTGATCCCCACCACTCCGTCGGCGCGCTCTTAAATTTCGTGTTACAATTTGTTTAGTGTACATTTTGATTTTGGCATCTGTTTATTGAAACATAACATGCTCCAAATTATTTTGTGTACCGTATCTATAACTGAATCATGTTGCTTTGTTATGATGTACAGGTGGTTATACTTTTATATTATTTGATGAAGAATGTATTTATGTGATCGAGAGTTGTCTAGTGTAACTTGGTTTGCTATTAATCATTCTATTAGCCGTTTATACCATAGAGAAAGCACCTAATACAGTTTCGACTTTTCTTTTCTTATCTTGTGCGAACTGCAGCCCTATGTGTCTTAGCAATACGAGAAAGAGAGGGCGATCTAATTAACTCTTTTGTTTCTGTGATGATCTACTTTGGTTCCATTTTCACCTGCTTTTTCGCGTTGCGTTAATCGTAGCCGATGCCGTAGTAGAGCCATGCCCACTTTGATGTTTTTTAGGTACAGACAATTTATCATTTTGCAAGTTAAGAATTTGAGAAGAAATTGGAAAAAATAATCGTAAATTTGAGAAACAGAAGCATGAACAGAAAAGGGGGCGTACAGGACACGTCTGAAAGACAGACAAGAACAGAAAAATGACAAAGAGTAAAAGGAGTTGTGAAGTTGCAGTCCTCTTGTTGTATTTTAGATATTTTCTTAGTTTTTTGTACCATATCACAAGGTTTCTTTACGACATCCACAACCTGTGGAAGGAAGGGAACATTTATAGAGTATTTTGTCCACATGAACCGTCTTCTTTTTCAAAGAAAAGTATTTTTGTCAATGTTCACATTGATAGTCAGTGCTGGATTATTAAAATTTTTATTTATGATACACAAAACTTTATTATTTACATAACGTAATAAATATATATTAACTTATTGAAACATGAAACTATACATCCCAAGAGGTGGTATTTAAGCTCTGTAAATAAATAAATTTAAATCAGATCAACATTTACTATCATTTAAGATCTTAGAAGAGTGGCTACTCTGGTAAGACCTTGTCTAAAAAAATGCATCGCCATACACGCGGGGTTAGTTGTAAGTTCTGAGCAAAACAAAAATAAATGCGTTGTGCAAGGTGCAGAACGAGCATTGCAAGCTTAGCCAACACCTTTTAATACGGACCACATTTTCCTCCTAGACACAGAAAGTGGTGTTATGTAGAGACCTCATACCTATAAGTCTCTAGTAACTACAAAATATTTTGTTGCATGAACATGTTTCAATTTATTATCGTTTAGATTACACCAAAGCAGGTGTAGGAAAATGTGTGATAGGGGATGTGTTGTGATAACGTGAAGGTTTGTGAAATTTCAAAATTGAGAGTATGGTACATGTTCACGCAATCCACATTTTTCATAGCTACCCACGTTTCTTCTTTATGGATGCAACTCTTCACCAGTTCCCTGAAGGACAATACAATTTTCACAGCCCATATGCATTCAACCATAAAACAAAGGCAAGCCGATTATACTCCAGCTGTCAAAATCAGTAATTATAAAACAGAAGGGTGCAAACTGAATTGCGAAACATATTTAGGTTTCCACCTGTCTGTTTAATAAAAATTCATCACACATTTCCTAATAGCTCCTGCTACCAAATAGCATTTTCCATCTCCAAAGTAGTTAAAATGTGATGCTTTAGTGTGGGTCACTCAACATCACATGGTAAGCTAAAAACAAATTATACCTGGCGTCGTAAGGCCAGAGTCAGTCGCTATTATGGACAACAGCATTAATGCAGATAATAAGCAGTATATATTGTAGACACAAACAAACACATTGTTACATTCTTTTGCAGACCAACACATCTAGAAATTAACTACAGCCCAAATAACTTAACCCGTTACTTTAACCTAATCAATACTGAAAATAGGTACATATCTAATAATTCCCCAGGTTCTAAACTGACTAGGACAACTGCCAGCTTTAGCTAACATTTGCAAATAAATAGGGCATTATCCATGCCCATTTTTACAACACAAATCCAAACTTACAATGAATTTTGAGAATTGTATCGAAAATTTGTTATTTATATCTGTAGTCAATTGAAATGCTAAATCAATTCGCAGTTAGTAATAAATAAAAGGTAGCACGTTATTTGTAAATTCGCATTTGTTAGTAATCAGTCATGCAATCAAATTAATTACCAAGCTCTTGTATCTGTTTGAAGAATATAATCGATTATTCTCTGAACTATCTCGGTACTACTAGCTGAACCGCCCAAATCTGAAACGAAATGAGATCACAGTTCCCAAACGCAAGCATCACGTACCTGGTGTGTGTAGTTTATCTTCGCATATCACTTTACGTACTGCATCAGAAATCACTTGAGAATGTTGTTTGTGACCTAAATGATCTAACATGTCAATGCTAGCGCTAATCATTGCGATCGGATTCGCTATATTTTTTCCAGCAATCGCCGTACCGGTATTACGTGTGCCAGGTTCGAAGATAGCGTACTGCAAGTAAAACGTTACCCTCGTTTACATACCAATGGCAAACTCACATGATCGCCATAGTTTTTACCGGATAGTAATCCAGCACCTCCGACTAAGCCGCATACAACATTAGAAACGATCGTTCCATATAAATTCGTCATGATCATCACATCGAATTGATGCGGTCTCGATACTAACTGCATACAGCAATTGTCGATGATCATGTCGTTGTGTTCGATCTCAGGGTAGTCTTTGGCGACTTTTTGTGATGTTTCCAAGAATAATCCGTCGGAAAGTTTCCTTAGTAAAAAAATTGTTACTAATACTGTTCATCGGGCTTGTGAGTTTTATTATTGTATTTAAAGCGATAGGGAGTATGTGCAGCAAAAATGTTTGTGTACAGGGTGGCCAAATAAGAATGCGAGGTACTGTATCTGGGAACCTGTCCATTGTAGAGGCTTGCGGTAAAAAAAGTTATTACTAAAACGGCCACGAGAAAAACCTGGAAAATATTTTTAAGTTTCTGAAATGGCCGCTAGGGGGCGTAACTGCAATCTGGAATCTAAAAAAGTGATGTTTCTGTGAATTCCGCTATATTAACCTAACAAAAAAATGCCCGGTCTTTGAAGTCGACGATGATCTGAAACTTTTTTGATTGACAATTTTTGCTGTATCTCTAAAAATGAAGTGGTGGGGGGTATTCAAAGGTTTCCGTAAAGAACAACATGCAGTTTTCGCGAGCTTGTTTAGGCATCATTTAGCTATTGTTTCATGAAAAAAAAATCGAACCAATGCATTTAATTTTCTTGAGAAAATTAACCATTTCTGTCGGAATGTCAAAAAAAGCCCTCGAGCGGTGATATGTGAAACTAACAAAACTTCAAATATTATATTTGTAGCTGAAGAATAGCTCTTTTGAACTAACCTGAGTTTGTTTAAATCGGCTTAGCCGTTTGGAAGATACAGGGTGTTATTTACGGAAACCTTTGAATACCCCCACCACTTCATTTTTAGAGATACAGCAAAAATTGTCAAACAAAAAAGGTTCAGATTATCGTCGACTTCAAAGACCAGACATTTTTTTGTTAGGTTAAAATATCGTAATTCACAGAAACATCACTTTTTTAAATTCCAGATTGTAGTTACGCCCTCCAGCGACCATTTCAGAAACTTAAAAATATTTTCCAAGTTTTTCTCGTGGCCGTTTTAGTAATAACTTTTTTACCGCAAGCCTCTACGATGGATAGGTTCAAGGGTGGATGGGAAACCATAAACCGGTCCGTGAAATATACTTGACTATGGACCCACTTAGCGGGTGGGGGAGGAGGTACTCAATGCGCCCTAAATGCAAACATTTATGATTTTTCTAACACTGATTGTTGATAATTATTTCCCTAGATTCCCTTCTAGATTATTGTTACACAATCTGTTCCTTAATCGGAATTATACATTTCAGAATTGCGAAAGAATACGAATCAATTAATTAATGTACAAGTCTTAAAATGGATTAATTTATAACAGTAATTATAAGCGCGAACTATTCATTACTTCGGCGTTGAAATTGACACTGATTGAAATGCACTTCGATTTGCTTATATGGCAAACACCGTTCATTCTGGAAGGCTCCCGAGTATTCTAGAATGTTCTCTAACGAACACGTCGTATTTCCCGGAAAGATTGCGTCACATCTGTCTTCGCTCTTTATCGCCGATTCATCTTCTCTCATGGCGCCTCGGAATTTCTGGAACATTCGCTATAATGTTTCATGATATAAATTCTACTGGTAATCGCACTATACAGCATCTAAAACAGTTTTGACAACTACCCCAAACGGCATTTTTAGAGAAATCATCTCCATTTTGTTTTTCATCTGCATCGTTCGGAAGCAATGCGGCGGGCGGTCGACAATTTTTATATATTTTTTTTTTCAAGAAATCTCAATTGTGGTTGCCCCCGACAGGATCTTAAAATGTCTTCTCGTAATCGAACAGGTCTGGCATTTTTCCCAACGTTTTTCCAGTAGATTATTAGGCAATACTTCATTTTTAATATCAGGGAAATTATGTGAATTTAAAATGGAAAGAAAGCCTTAACATAGAAATTCTCAATATTCATCCAATTTTTACTCATTTAAATATCATTATTTCATTTTTAGCGCATCTTTGCAAATTTGTGTCAAAGGTAGCTTTTAATCTTGAGCCAGCTGGCTAGCTGGCTGGCAGCAAATGCGAGTCTGTAGAAAAACACTTGGAGGAAGACAAGGAGTGCTGCGGGTGTCGTGTAATTAACAAGTTACTACATGATGCGGTTGGCGACATCTGGGAGCCATCCCGAAGCGTGTTGTACTAACGTGGTGATTTTTCCTTCTTCTTCTACAGTTTTGGTCCGATTGTGCGCACCTAACAGTTTCTTAAGTGCTCGAATTGCGGTCTCTTTTTCTCGTGTCGCCAATAGAAACCGGAGCTATGAGAAGTACCCCTAAAATTGAGTACTATTTTGTGGAGGGTTTTTAGCAAAATCCACCAAAATACGAATTGCGGGTGAACGGGGCGTCGGAGGTGGGTACCGACAAAGGGAATGTGGTAGCTTTCAACAAGATCTTATTGATGGAAGGACTTTGATCACTTTTTATTTACACCGTCACCTTCTAATATTAATTAATTAATTACTTGTGGCAGCATAGCCTGGCTTTATCTCTGTTTTCATTTGTGATGCTGCCAGCCACAAAGTGCTCATGGATCCTACCGGCCCACCGGGAAAGTTCCCAGTATCCCGCCGGCCCCATCCACCCCTGGATAGGTTCTCAGATATAGTACCTCGTATTCTTAGTTGGCCCCCCTGTACAGAGGACAACATGTTAATGATTACATTGCGAATTTAATAATAACAATAACAGTGACTTTATTTAAAAAAAAAGGAACTAATAAAATAATAAATCAAACATGTTTACAAGGCGACAGAAAAAAAATCTGCCGTCTGCTTTACCACTTAACCTTGCATGGAAAAATGATGAACAAAACAAAACCAATATACCCTACACAAACGAGGCTGCTCAACCGTAATGACTCGCGGACGATGCGCATGCGCAATGCTTTTTGCATCTGCATAGTTGCCTGAGGTTTAAAGAATATTTACTAATACAGCAAACCGGACATCCATATGTTCTTTGTAACAAGAGTTATATAAAAGAAACCCTTCTTGGAGGTTTGGGCAGTTTTGGGCTGTAACTTTTTGACCCGTTGGTCGACGTAGCCGAAAAAAATAGCGATCTTTCATATATCCTGAAGTACATGTGTATCAATTTTCAAAGCGATCAGACGTTTCTACGCAAAGTCATCGTGCACACGGACAGACAGACAACAAATGAATTTAAGATTTTTAATTATACATATTAGCTTGTCGCTTTATAAGCGGTATTTAATATTTAAAAGCACGTGCGTAGCGCAGCGGCAAGGTCGTCGCCTATAGATAATGAAGACGCGGGTTCAAACCCCCCCCCCCCGATCTCACGCTATTTCAAAAATACGGCGACGTGAGCGGAGTATGTCAAAGAAAAAAACTCTCCGTTTAAAATCGTAGGCAAAAGAAAGTGCAGAAACCCGCAAAGGGAGAATTGGGTGGGTATTTTTTTTAATTTGATTTTTTTTGTTTTTAGTTAGAAGTATATTCTTCTGTATGTATTTACACGTGTAATGTCGTAAAATGCGACTAAAAAACAGTCAGTCAACCACAACCCCAGCGCTGGAATGAAGATGACTTCTTTCCCGATTTATGACACTTTTAGGCAGTTTAGTCTTACTCGCAATACAAAAAGCGGAAACCCAAACTGTCGGTTTTGCTCCCCAGGAGCGGGACGACGTCGAGCACGCGTTTTTGACTGCCCGTGTTGGCATAGGGATGGAACAGTCTTAGCTTCAGATACAGGTTGCATACTTTTACCGGAAAACTGCATAACAACAATGCTAACTAGTCAACAAAATTGGTAAAAAATTGCATTTGCGTTTTTTGTTTGCAGTGTCAGAAGAACTCGTATGGAATAAAAGTAGGGGGCAATGCTATGTGCAAGATTATGTAAGGTGCTAGATGTGGTGCGCCGTTATGAACGTACCCGTACGGTTCCCTAGAGTAAAAAGGACACATGGGTGTAGGCGCGATTTTGGTTGTTAGGGTGGTTTCTTCCAAGTTTAGGTCGGGAGTTAAATTTTTAAGGGGTTGCGCAATTTTTAGGATTGTGCTACAAAACATATAGGGTGGTGAAACATTAGAAGCACCATAAGACAAAATTAATGGGATGTATTTACCCATCCGGCTGAATCACATACGCTCGCACATGAATATGCAGCACGAGAATTGCCAATTCTGTGGAAATTTTCCGCTAGGCTCGTCCGAGGTTTCTGGCAAATTGTTCTTCTGGAAATGTGGTTCGTGAAAAGAACCAAGAAACGGATAATTTATCTCCTTTCACAGGAGTTTCTTTTTAGCGACGCTTTGCATCGCGTCGCGTAGACGAGCTGAGTGCAGCGCAAATGAGAATCGGCCTTAAATCTATGTACTATGTCTATGACAATGGTCATTGTGTGTTGCGTACCCTACCCTACTGATGAAATAATGCTCCTACGAACGTTATGGACTAAAGAAGTAAGTACAAAAGAAAAGGGGAAAAAGTAGATTATCATTTAATATACAATAATTTAAATCAAAAATTAAAATTTTTTAATTTTTGAGGTTATGAACACCTAAATCATTTGCGCACTTTTTAAACTTTCATACAAATATTCTACCTATATTTTTGTATTTAAAGTTTTCGTTAACATTTTACCAACAATATTGTGCGTGTAAAACAGCAATTTACGAAAATGTTCAGTGATGTTTTGGTAGTAATTCTAAAATGTGTAAAATGGCTCCAGGAAGAGCACACAAATTTACCTACACACCTACAGCAAAAATACATACATGATGTTTGCCTTATGTATTGTGGTAACCTTCTTCCGGTTATTCCTCTTGGCGTATTCAAACGCAAACCTTGCCACTCTTTCTGAATTTGATTTTGTTACTATTTTCATACTTTCAACGACTCCTTCGACACTCTAAAACACATTCTACATTTACAATGTCTAGATAGAGATGTACTAGGTACCTCATGTTCGAGCATGGCGTATTCGCCTTCGGTATTTTGACGAATAATTATAATATCGATGCCTTTTTGTCGTGCAGGTACACCGGGATACGAATGACAATGTAAAACATTCACAAATAAATCAAGTTCATTTCTAATGGCTACGTTTCTAGATTGCACACCGGTGCTTTCACTTTTTGTTTCAATATTTCCTACAAATACCAGTAAGTAACAAGTTTTCAGACACTTACACTGTACCTTTAATAGCGACACCATTTCGCTTTATAGATGTAATCGCATACTCTAAATCATTTGATTCATCCGACTTGGGATCAATCTCTACGACTTCAAAATCGACTGGAGCTCCAGCATATTTAAATATTTCCTTTACGTACACCATTAGTTCAGGTCCTATTCCTCCCCCAGGAAGCATTGTTACAGCATGTCGTCCACCGTACAATGCCACCGGTATTGGTTTCTAAATCAAATAAAATTAAATGTACCTCGCAGACACACATTCTGAACCTACAGTTTTCTTAACCAAAGGTTGTTTGTGTTGGATTTCGAAATCAGACATAGGCAAAGCCGTCGCAGCCTACAACAAAATAATGTGCTACACGTACTGCTCGAACATCGAGCAACTTACTGTTCTTATAATTCCATTGCCCGATGGTAATTTCGCTAATCCCGAACTCTAAAAAAAATATTACATTGGGAATTGCCCACTTTGACACTTACAAATTCGTGCAGTTTACGGTGTAAACCCGAATTTGTGATAATTCTGGCTGCCATAGTTTTTGAAGGGACACTATTATTAAAATTTCAATATTTTCGGTTTTTTTTATTTAGGATGTTAGGTAATACATGTTCTGCACAAGCGCGCCACCACTGAACAAAAATAACCCGTAATTTGAAATGTAAAGTAAGGTTTACACTACACGAGTAACTAAAGATTGAATTACGTTTAAAATTGTCAATACTTATTTCAAATTTCAATGATATTGTTTTTATCACCTAATTTTTATTGTTTTATCGTTGTGCACATTTTTTTGCTTGATTTTTACGATTCGATTCTTGAATTTCTGGAAGTAGAACTACTGAAAGTGGGCGTGGTTTTCTCACTGTCGTCAATTGGCATTACTTCTACTCCTCCGTGACTCCCCGGGGATCAATACTGTTCGATTGCGAATTTGTAGGGAGTTAGCAGGGAACCACGCATTTTACTATAATCACAAACAGCGTCTGTGGGCCGGCAAGATTTTTTCTAAACTTTAATAGTGTTCCTTTGATAGTTAGAGGATGTACCTAGTTTTGTGGGATCAGATTATCATAAATATTCAGGAAGCTGAACAATTTGCAATAGAAACCTACATTAGAAAAAATCCATTCATGCTGTTGGACCAAAAATGTGCAAAATTGTTCAGGAAAACTATTACTTCTTCCTGGTTTTTTACTTGCCGCTTTTGTGTATGTGGCTGTAAATCTTCCCACAAACATTTCCTCGTGTTCCAACACAAAATCAGTTAATGTTTGGTTTTGAGCAGAACTGATATACTGCCACATTTAAAGTTGAATCCATAACAAAGTACAAAGTTGCAATCTTACACAGGTAAAAGTTGTCAGGGAAATGAAAGGTGTTCTCGTTTGTTTACGAAATTCTAACATGCGATTGGTTGAGAACCTTGACAACGCTGCATGTGTTCTGTCGTAGAACTCTACTCTTTCTACTCTAATGTACTCAAGAATCAAGGCCCAGTTCGATTTGCTTCCTATTAGAATTACAAAATAGATTTATTAAACTTGCATTTATTCACCAACATATTATGCACCTCAAGCACCCTTCAAAATTGCATCGTATAAACATAACATAAACAATTAAAAACCTTTATCAAAAATACATTATTGCTTGTCATAATTTAATATATTATATCTACTAAAACTATAAATGAGATTTTTGCGAGTTATTTTCAGGTTTCCACTGATATGTACCAGTATATCGAAAATTATTACTGTATAATAATTTGTCTGCCTCTATTGGACCGCGACTTCCATAGCTACAATTAAGTATAAATTAGAAAAATAAGGTTGGTACTAGAAATATTACACGTACACATATTGAAAGGGTTTCACCTTATTCTCCTCAATATTGTGCAAAATTGGTGTAAAAATCCTCCACGCTTCACTTAATTCATCTGATCTTACAAAATGCATTTGCGACCCGCAAAACACGTCCAAAATTAATCGTTCGTAGGCGTCAGGTAATTTCACATTCTAAAATAATTACATAAATTAAGACTTCTTGAAACTGTTATTTACCGCGTATCTCTTATCGTAGGTCAGATCCAGTTCCGTTTCCTCCATATCGAAAGCCATGCCTGGAGTTTTGACCATTAATTTAACATAAAGGGCCTCTCCGGGTTGGACTCGAATCACAAGTTCATTTCTTTGGGGTTTTCCATCGAAGATATCACCAGAAACGTCTTTGAACTGAACCCGAACTTCGGCTTTTCTTTCATTTAATGCTAGAAAATCAATTTAAGACCATGTCATGCACAAAAATTGTATGTATGTTAAGGGGTCCCACAAGGTGTTACATAAAAACCTTTATTTTTACTAGATCCTGCACCCTTTTTAGTAATTGACAAAGTGAAATCAATAAACATTTCGATTTCTAGTTAGAAGACATACCTTTTCCACACTTTAATATAAAAGGGACACCATCCCATCGCTCGTTATTAATCTGGATGATACCTAACGCAAATGTAGGTGTGATAGAATCTTTAGGAACCGTTGTATCATCTAAATATCCCAGTTTAGCCATTCCTTCACCAGATGGATCGCCGACATATTGCCCAAGAACAATGTTTTCCATTTGTAGCGGTTTAATACATCTCAATACCTTCACCTTCAATTCGTTAAAAATTAGTATGATACCAGAAAATGATTTAATACCTTTTCATTTCTAATATCGTCGGGTTGAACGGAAGCGGGCTTCTCCATTGCCACAAGTGTAAGTATCTGTAGTAAATGATTCTGCATAATATCACGAATAATACCAAACTGATCAAAGTATCCGCCACGGCCTTCAGTACCAAAAGGCTCTTTGAAAGATATCAAGACTGACGCAATATTGTCACGATTCCAAGTAGGATTGAAGATACGATTTCCAAACCTGCAGTTTTGTAAGTAAATCATTTCTTAATAACTCGCGGTTTTTCTCAATTATGAAATTCAAAGAAATATCTTCATAAATATGACAGTTGCCATCGCGCAGTCTGCGCATGCGCAAATCTGATTTTTACTAAAAGCATCTGAAAGTTAACATTGCGTAGTCTGCGCATGCGCACATTTCATCTTATATGCAATGTTTGTCTTTACTAGAAGTATCTATGGTTAAAATTTCAAAGAAATATACTGCGAAAATTAGCACTGCGCACATCTAATTTCAATTCACACCTACCTTAAAGTCATGAGATTCTGCACCATTTCCTTCCCCAAATAATGATCGATTCGATACAACTGATGTTCTGTAAATAAAGAACTTAAATGATCCGATAATTTTTGAGAAGAATCCAAGTCTTTTCCGAACGGTTTCTCTACAATTATCCTCGTCCAACCCCTACAAACAAAAATTTAATAAGCAATTAAATACGCACGACCATCGTTTACTTAGAAGACATGCACGCGTGACGAATATTGACTGTAACAACTTCGTAAACGGACGGAGGTAAAGCCAGGTAAAATAATCGATTCGCAATTTGTCCGCTTTCGTATGCACACAATTCTTGATTAAGTTTTTCGAAATCCAGACGAGAATCATAATTGCCCGCAATATAATGGTTCAATTTCCAAAATTCGGAATAAGCGTCCTCTTCACTTGGTTTCACCTAAAAATGACTACCTATTAGAAAGAAAGACGACAAATTTACTACTCTTACCTTCATATACTTATCACATTTTTCTTTAATATCGGCAACAGTAGTTTTACTACGAGCGTATCCATAAAATATAATTTTTTTTGGTAATAAATTATCGCGGTACAACCACCATATTGTCGGATAAATTTTCTTATGAGCTAAATCACCCTACGAACAATTCGCAGTGAGTAAAGTTACAGCGTTTAGTACGTACTTACTGATGCACCCAGTATAACGAAAGAGTGAGGATGTTGTGTATCGAAACCAGTCCCGTCTTCTTCGATGGTAAACTTCTTTAAGGATTGTCGTATCAGGCCCAGGCATACTTCTGTATTGTCTACAAAAACAAAGTAAACACACAGTTAATTGTTGCCGATACTTTTTACCACAGTCAAAACGGATTCCCTTATTCTTTAACATAGTATTTCAAAATAAACTAAAAAGTTGGTCAATAGTTAAGTATGTGAGGGTCTCTTGTAGAAGGTGTTTTATCGTGTGGTTTATTTATGTGTTTAATTTGTGGGAAGTGGCATATGTATAGTAAAGTGATTGTATACTAAGATCATAAATAATTTATTTATGACTAAGCTCACGTGACTAGGTTTAAGGTTACCTGTGGAATCCACATTCAGATGGCAGTACCAGGGTACAGGTACCTCCACTGACTTCTACTGTATTTAAAACTTAGAGAAGGAAAGAGTGAGGAGTAATAATAATGATCGTAAAGTGTAGCCCACATTTGTTTGTTATTTCACCGAAAACTAACCTATAATTTATACCTCTGAAACGATATACTTTCGTGTGTTTTTTGGCTATCACTTCCCTGCACTACAATGTGCCATTGTCCAATAATGTTTTTAATCGCACATTTCGCATTATCACGAAAATGAAAAATTAAACAAACTTTGGCTCCGAAAATATGGCCGCCTCAGGCTTCAACGCGCAGCATTGCCCTTGATAGCTTATTATCCATATATATAATATTATCAGTCCCCTTTCTTTTATAGTCTTAGATTTAAAATTTAGATCAGTTGGTACCTCTTAAGAAATTTAAGTTGGCACTCAGGTTAAAAACAACTTGCGTCTAGTTCACCGTGACTCCCTCAGTGACCTCGCACTGCGCAACCGCAAGCGCGCTAGAATTTGAATTTGAGTTGGACTGTAAGGATAAGGGGTAAAAATCTACGAGTAAAAAATATACTCGTAGGGGTAAATAATAAACAAATAGCCTCTGCCATCTTCAAAAGTGAATATTTTTAGTGTGTCTGCTTAGATTGCACTGTTTAGTAAATGTCTTTCCACATACCGTAGCAGTACCAATGATGACATATCTGTGAATTAGAAATTAAACAACATGCAAACAGCTGAGCGGAATTAATTAATAGGTACAATCAACAATATTCATTTTTAGTATGTGGAACCAAAGATCATTGCGGAACCCTTACCTCTTCTTTAACTTATTTGCGTTCTCGCTCAATATTACGTGTTTGCGTAACACTACACAGAATATTTTTTTTGCGTAGTCCGCAGGAAACGTGGTTATATAAACAAAACAAACGCTTGCACGTGGATAATTCAAATTAAAGCGCTTGCGTCTGCGCGTTGCTGAGGGAGTCACGGTGAAACAGAGACGCAAGTACACCACTACCGCTCAACCGAAAAACAATCGTGAAAATTGGTATAACCTCATTTTGGACGAAATGAATTGAACTTCTAATTAAGATTGTGGAAAATGTAGGGCTTCTTCCGCAAATATGTTTATCGAACACGCTTAATTAAGGTGCCCTCTATCCATTTTTATTAATTTCATTATGGTACCTGGGGGGCTTATTAGTGTCACGTAACCGCATTGCCTATCGTACTGCCATTGTAAGTTTTGCTAATTAGGTAGTTACTGTTGGACAAATACCTTACCTAGTTAAAAACATTCAACACTAACTTGCAATTTAACACTTAACCGTTTTTGAATTTTACTACACTTGTGACCATTTGGACATCGATTTGACACAAATGTCTGCGATCAACATCCCAATGAACGTATTAACGTAAACGTAAGAGAACACGTGTTACGCGTATACGTAACCGTAAGAACACTATTATCACAGATTTAAATCTGTGCTACTATGAAACTGAGTTCGAAAATGTCTTGAGTGTTTTATGTTCTATCCTCGGTTCTATATAAATCATAAATATGGAATTGGTATTTGTTTTTATAAATTTAATTTTCAAAACTTCATTATTTATGCTCATAGCTTTGTTTTTTAATTTTTCCACTTTTAAAAAGTTTTTGTGCTCGTTTAATCGTTTATAATTTTATATTGCTGTCCGTCTGTCTGTCGGTGTGCACGACACCCTTGTTTTGAAACGGCCGATCGCTTTGAAAATGGCTAAACATGTTCTTAAGGATATAAGAAAGGTCCCTATTGTTTTTCAGTTACGTAGACAATCGAGCCCAAAAGTTACTGCCCAAACCTCCAAAAAAGGTTTATTTTTCTTTATAATTCTTGTTTTCTGTGTTATTAGTAAATATTTCTTAAACCTCAAGCAGCTTATCCAGCGGTTCCCAACCTTTTTGATCTCCCGTACCTCTGGAGTAAGTTTTCTCTTAACAATCTTCCCCCACCAATCATTTACATACAGACTTTTATTATTATTTATTTTTACCTTAGTATCAATTTAGTGTTAAAAAATACAAAAACCTCTCAATATATTATGAAATATATAATTTTTATTTTATTACGCAAAATTTTATTTAAATTGCCAAATTTAACAATGTACAGGCCCTGAAGGGAGTCCTGGCGGAGCGGGAGTTTGTTATGGAAGCCCACTTGGTTGGGAACCGCTAAGCTATGCGAATGCAAAAAAAATCGCACATGCGCAATTCAACTTTTCTATTTGCGCAATGCAACTGTTTTATTTATTAAGATACTTAAATTAAATTTTTTATGTATAGGAACCTCGAGTAGAAGTAAAACTAATGCCGATCATCAAAAAATCAAAAACTATGTCTTGCGCATGCGCAATACGATTACGATTAAAACCAAAACTGATGCGGATTCCACAAATGGGTTTTGCGCATGTTTAAATAATCCATATTTAGCGCATTTCCACAAAAATAAAAAAAGCGCTATTGTGCCCACTTTGTCCGTCCGTCCGTCCGCTCGTTCGTTGAGACACTACTAGTTCTTTATCTTAAGAGCTATTGTTCTACTTTTTTCGCTATTTGGTTCGTTATGGTGTCGAGGCTTGCACAAAGAAAGGAATTTTTTCTGCGTTTATTGTAAAAAAACCAAAAAACCGTTTTTTACATGTTCCATAATTTTACACTTTTGCCGTTTATTAACAATCTTAGAGATCGTTTATAATTTTGTATTACTGTCTGTCATCTGTCTGTTGGCCTGTCCGTCTGTTCCGTTGTCTGTCTGTCCCTCTATCTGTCCGTGTGAACGATAACTTTGGTTAGATCGAAATGTCCGATCGCTTTGATATCTCCATTAGTTATATGAACTGAATTGCATGAAATTCAATATGGGCATAACTTTAGCCATCTAATACGCAATGTCCAAAGTTGAGTCGAATCGATCCAAAATTCCCAGTGCCTTTTTTGCACCTCGACCATTTATAAACCGAATTGCAAACTTTTTTATTTATAAAAGTATTTGAATGAAATTTGATACATAGGCACTTGAAATAAAGGAAAATCATACGCCAGTTTCAAAATTTGGTTTTGCGCATGCGCAGTGCCAACTTTCTTATTTATGGAAGCATTTAAATGAAATTTGATACATACGCGCTTGGAACAAAGGAAAATCTAACGTTAGTTTCAAAATTTAGAGTTCCAACATTTTTTTTTCCATACCGTACATTGACCTTAGCCTCAATTTACGCGTTGGATTTTTTGAACGACAGTCCGAAAAAAAATTTTTTTACTAAAATAATGTAACGTCTAAATAAGGTATTTACATGTTTTGTATGCAGTCACTTACTCACCTCGAATAAACGTAACACTAAATGCGGATTAAAAAATTTGTTTTGCGCATGCGGACTCAAATTTTTTTATTTGGCTTGCACTAGCGTGCAGAAGAGATTCTCTAGGGTGTTTAGCAAGGTTAAAAAATGTGTAGTGCCCTAATTTAATAACGCTTTTCATCAATAACTGCAAGGAAATAGAACATTTTAAAGTGGGGACTGAAACGATACATTATATCATTGGTTGTGACATCACTCCTTTTACGCCGCCATATTTGTTGACATATTACAGCGTGTTGGCAAGTGCAGTATACGTCTTTCACAAAAAAATTTCATTATCACGCACATTCACCGCAAGTAACATGCAGCCATAGCAAGTCGTAAAAGGAGTGACCTCACGTCATTGCGAGGCGTTTTTTTGGCGGGAACTTTGTTTGTTTGAACTGTAGTACCAAATTTTTTATATTAAATATGTACCTTAGATCCTACATGTAACATGTCTAAACATACGATCTAAGGAAACGAATTTGGTTACGCAACTAACCTATCTGATCTAAAATGTTTTCATTATGTTCAAATTTGCGCAAATAATGCCTATGCCTTGACTAATATCTGAAAACAATTTCGCCTTGCGAGAAAACATTGTTCTCGTGATTGTGTAGAACAAAAAAAAGGTGAATTTTGAAACAATAACCTAGTCGATGCAATGTAAAAAAAAATAGGAAGCCTCGGCTCAGTATATAACAGCTCCACTGGTGGTATTTTTACGAAAATCACGATCGCGCGCATGAATAAGTAAGAAAAATTGAAAGGGACTCCGGAAAATCATACACATATTTAGAAGATAGAAAAATGTATATACTTTCGTCTCCGTTGGGCCGCAAGAAAATTTCAAGGCAAACGCAAGCACGAGAAGTACAAATGCCTCGAGGAACAACATTTTTCATCTTGTTGTCATAGCCTTCGAAACTCCTAGCTCATACAGCGTTGAAGCCCTTCAATTTTTATTATCAATTGCGGCAAAGAAATGAGTGACCTTCGCGCCATTTTGCCATCCACGAATTCCCATCAAATGTACCTTTCTAAATACACAGATACAACGAAAATGTCGAAAGACCCGATACATAACTCGCTCATATGAACTTTTATGTTGATCTTCCGTAGCTTTGGCGAATTGAACCACGAGGAAAGTCCTAACGAGTTTTAAGACCCTAGCTAGCAGCTAGCTAGACCTATCGTTCGATAGTTGTCTAACGCAACTGTCGATAATTGAAGAAAATGGTTATGAAAAGAACAATCGATTGGCAGAGGAAGAATGTTTTATACTTGGAAATTGTACAAAATGGCACACATTTTAACCAAAAAATTACTCCAAACCATATAATATACTGCTCAGAACGAGTGTTTACAGTCATTAGTAACCCCACGCCAACTTATCCGAGCGGAATTTGTTAATCAATTCCCTATCTTGACCTTGATTATTAATAGGTATTAAACCTACTTAATTGAATAAGATAGCAAGGGGAATAGTTCAGTTTGTAAATATAATTAATTTTCCGGAAATCCGGACAAATGTTTGGTGTCCAAAAAAAGCTATTTGTTTTTGAGACAACAAATATGACGTTTATTACTACAGTAGAAAACTATAATCTAAAGAGCACTGAAGCCAAATCACTATAATCATATTAGACGTTCTGGAAAAACCTCTGCTGGCCGATTACCAAATTTGATTATTTTGGCAGGTCAGTTGTAAGAAACAGCAACCGAGGTCGTGCACATCAAGAATAATTGATATGGATGGCAGTTTCCCTCAACCCCAAAGCAACGACCCTCTTGACATTTATTTGACCGTTTTACTGGCGATAGTAGTGTGCCCTCCTCAAATTGGAAGATACAATGGCATAACAACAAACTTCTAAGCCTAGGAATAAATAGTTATCATATCAGACGTCACAACAGAAAAATCTCAGATTATAGAGGATTAGTTAATTTGTTTGCATAAGACTTCAGCCTCTTTCCATAAAATTATGTTAAACTTACTTGCTATCTAACTTAGCTTCGTGGAGCGATTAAAATAATGACAAAGGGTAGAAGAAGGCCATGACATGCATAAATTTCATTCAAATAATAAGATGAGTTAATAATTACCATTTTATGGCAGAATTAACTTGTTGCAAGAGAAGAGATTATAACTTTTTACGGATTTGTTCATAATGTGTCATTCTCCTTATCTCACAATAAATTCTAAAATACATTTTCAAGTTCGACCTTCAATCAGTTGACCTTCTCTATATTCTCCTTTATACAATTTGACAAGAACATTTTTCAGAAAAGTCAATTTTCGCAAATTCGCTAACTTTTGTCTTCAACAATTTTTGAAATTTTTTTTAAGGTATGAAATAAATAGATATAATATAAACTTACGTGTCGACATTATTTTATAGTTAATAACAAAGTTTAAATAAATTAGTTTAAACACTACACTTTTGATACTGCTAGAGGTCTATCGCGGAATAAATGGTTTTTTGATAACTATTAAATAATAAATGAAGCACAACAAACGGAAACCGAGTTCAAATGTGCATTATCAATTTTATAAGCTACTCATGCGCACCAACAAACCCATTTGCCGAAATTTTGCACCGGTTATCAGTCGACATCAGTGCCTAAAATTCACTGCCTATAGCCTTACACTGTGCGTTATCAAATTTTGATTTTGAACCTATCAAGTGGAGTAGGTACACTGACAGACTGACACCAACAACAAGAGTCAACAATTCATTTTTTTGAACATTTGCGTAGGGTAACTTTACTATACTACTGTACTAATCGGTCGCCTGTATAGAAACTAGAAAGTGTGTTTTGCTTATTGTTGCGTCCGTTGTAAGATAATTTTGTTTTCCTTATTTTCCCTTCCCGCAAACCACAAACATGCGCGAAAAAAAAAGGATTCGAGTGGGGTTCATAGTGTGCTAGAAAGTCACAAAAAATCCACCAATTCGTTTGTGCGTTGACCGCCAAACATTTAGAAAGCAAACAACAATAAATTTAAACAAAGAATTTCGTCGTCGTTCACCACTACAATTTAGTCGAAGTCCGTCCATTCATCTTGTATTCGGTGGACAAGTTCACCACCATCTTATTACCCGCTTAACTTCGCCTTTCGTCCATGAAATTAATACAACAAGTACGTTCCACGAAGAAAAGTTTATATTTTTTATGTAATTAGTAAACAATTTATTTGCGTGCATTCATTAGGATTTAGGAAGAGCACGAAAAAGATTTCCTTTCATATAGATAAGTACAATCCACTTCGAAACTAATCGTTTTGCTACTAGTGCATAACATTCTTTGGTTCTTTGAGCCGGTTACATTTTTTTGTTTCTTACCAACCGCAACCGAGTGCGCTAATCGTGTAAAATATTTCAGACATAGATTTTGCCTTCATCAGAGCAATTAAAATTGTGAATTAGAAGATGCAAAGTTTCCTCCTAATATTAACAGTTAAAACGGTTTTCTAATTAGTCAACACATAATCACACTGTTTTCAAACAATGGAGACGTGTCTAGCATTTTTATCTTATCAATAACGTAGATGTCTATCTAATTGTAAGTAATAATGACTTTAATGTGTTGACTAATTACAAAACCGTTTTCGATGTTAATATTACGTGGAAACTTTGCACCTTCTAATTTACATAATTTTAATTGCTCTGATGCAGTATATGTTCGAAATGTAAGCGTTTAAAAAGAGGTAAACATCACTATGCAATTTTGAAAATAATCTCAACCCAACATAGCTAACAAATATAGACAAATCTTTCTTGGTTCGAATATAAAAAATGCCTATTATACAGAGGAGAGAAATTTTGTATGGAACACTGAATATATTTTCAAAACAATATTTTTGTATACAAAATTATAAAAAGTTTGCAAAGGAAAGTTGGCAGAGGTGAAAGGTGAAACGAACGCGCAAGCTAAAAAGAAGTTTCAATTAAATTTAACAAATATGTTTATGCAAACAAGAAACCTCACAAACCGAAAAAAACTGAAACCGGAACCGAAAATTGGAAAAGTTTGAAAGGTTCCACCCTGTATATACAGCTTACGACGATACATACATATTTGAGAGTTGGCAACCATGCAATTTCTAGGTGGGAAAAAAAAGCTGCTTGCGCCACCTAATAAGCACGAACGGGAGTTACGTTTGGGATCTTGTCTCGAATGGCGGTCGTGAACGTTTCGTTCCATAAATGGTTGTTATTTTGTGTTATTTAATGCAGGTAGTAATTTTTGCATTTCTTTATATCGTATTTGTGTTTTGTATGCCGCATTTTATATTTGTTGTGTGTTTGAATCTCTGTTTTTGAAATTTATTACTTTGTTTAACCGCAATGCAATCATATGTGTGATACCGTTATGCTATTGTTTTTAATTGTTTACATTTTTGGTGTAATGTTTGCTTAATTTATGTTTATTGATGTTGATTACTTGGTCTTGTCTTTGAAGTTACATTCATATAAGTTTTCATTTTATTTTAATACTTATGTGGAAATTGCTGATTCGTTTGATGTATGTACTGACTTGTTGTATGTTACTAACAATTTTCTCCGTGAATGAAGCAGTCTCGGGAAGGTGGAAAAAGAAACTGTAGTCTATATTTATGTGTTAGGGCACCTAATTCCGTGCACTGTCTTCGACATCCAACTGTAGGTTCGAAACCCCGAAACCAGGGGCGGACTACCCATCTTGCAGGAGCGAGATTACGCTAATCAAAGCTCTTCAGTTTAGAATCTATGTGTGATAAATGAGTGGCGATTCAATAATTTCCACATATTTTGTTTTTAGTCAAATTTGCCTACAAGGCCATGTAGTTTTCCATCTTGCTTTCAACAAAAGGACTTTATTGCACCAAAGATGAGTCACATCCTGTACTTTTAACCCTTTCTCAGAATCTTGGTACCTGCTTCTACCTGACCCATTGTCCTCAAAAACTTGCTTTTAACCTTGAGTGTAACCATCCTTGTGTATATGCATTTACTATCTTTGTTAACTACTGCTTAAACTTTTACAAAATATTTTGTTAATTAACTTTTGGACTGTTTAAATCAAACTGCAAGGTTTTTCTTACGTCGTACTCTTTTTATCCTTGGCAGTGACTTTTGCGAGAGTACGACACCTTTTGGCTTTGTTTGTTTTGTTTATATTAATGTACATCAACTAATTTCCGGGTTTTCACAATCATAATAATTACGATCATTATTAAACAAACTTCTCACAACTTCAGTGTTTTATTTAAAATTCCTTCCCTACTGTGCTTCAGGTCAAAGCATTGTCTACAACTAACGTAAGGAGGCCCTGCCTTAGATGTTTTATCACGTGCCACTTTTCAAATTTAAGCGGGTACTTGTTTAGTTTTAGAGGGAATAGTGTCCTTAGAGAAGGAAAGAATGAGGAGTGATAATATTGATCGTAAAGTGTAGCCCACATTTGTTTGTTATTCCACCGAAAACTAACCTCAAATTTATACCTGTGAAACGAAATACTTTCGTGTGTTTTTTGGCTATTACTTCCGTGCACTACAATGTACCATTGTCCAATAATGTTTTTAATCGCATATTTCGAGACTTAAGGATCGCATAATCACGAAAATGAAAAATTAAACAAATTTTGGCTCCGAAAATATGGCCGCCTCAGGCGTCACCGCGCAGCATTGCGCTGGATAGGATATTGTCAGTCCCCTTTCTTTCATAGTCTAAGGAATAGTCATTCGGGTGGCCATTTTTTAAAACGTTGCCGGGTTTATTTTATTTCCGTGTTCTTGTAGTGTGAAGTTAGCGTAGAACCTGGGGGTTAAGTACACTACAAGTTGTAGAACCGAACCCTGTACCGGCCCCCTATACGAACTCACTTGCTTTTTTGTCAGCTAAATTTAAAGGTAACATGAAAAACAGCCTCTATGTGCTTTATAAACGATATACCTACTAGATTGATGAAATTAAGAAACTTAAATTATTTGCATAAACCTCTCAGTGATATCATAAAATAAACAAGATAATCAAGCTGTGACAAATACTTTTATTTGAGTATTTAGACACAGATATACATTTGAAAAATTATATCTAGATACATTTTTAGATAGGTACAGTCGCTTCAGTGCATCTAGATATAGATAATTATAATTCGTTTCTAGATAATATAATCGAGAAAAAGAAGGCCCTGGAATCATAATTGACATCTAACAGTTTAAATGTTTCATATGTTCACCCAGATCAAAGTTTATTCACGTAAATCACAATTTTTTAATTTTTTGTGGTTGTTTTTTTGTACTTACTTTCAGGGTACCTACCTAAGAAATTTAGCTTTGTAATAATTGTAGTAACTTTTTATATTTAACAAAGAATATGTACAAAACAACAAAGAGAAGTATGTCTACATGTTACATTTTTTCCAAAGTATTTAAATTTGTAATTAGATATTTCGAAAGTATTATAGTTACTGTATTTACATATGTGACAACTCACAACACTGTACTACTTGTACCATAATTTTGGTGGTCTGGGTACACACTTTTATGAAAACGAATATAGCAGAGACACGTTATTTAAGTTCCGTGAACGGTTGCATAATTGCTGACGTACATTAACTCTAACCTCAAATTAAGGTGGAAATAAAAAAAACAATTACATTAAATACATCACAATAACATGGATAAAACGCGATGTATATTAAATTAGTGTGATGGACGGGGTAAATAATACCGAAAATGATAAAATTTCTTTTTGGAAAAAGAATAACAAAGCTATCCCCGGAAGGTGACACTTACTTAATGTGTAACGTTATTTACCCTGTAATTCGTAGACCAAGTCCCAAAAAGGAGTTTCGTGGTAACAACAGATCGAAGCC
Source organism: Photinus pyralis (assembly GCF_008802855.1). Classification (NCBI taxonomy): domain Eukaryota; kingdom Metazoa; phylum Arthropoda; class Insecta; order Coleoptera; family Lampyridae; genus Photinus; species Photinus pyralis. The sequence continues at coordinate 9,627,720 of NW_022170509.1, read as the reverse complement.
GACCGGATCTACTTCGTTTCAAGAGTTTCAAGCATCCGTCAGTGACGCTTGGGCTGTAGACGATGACGAATTCTGTGTTATATCGGGAGTGGAAAGTACGCAATATGCATACTCACTGAATTCTTGTAATCTTTTGCAGGTACTCATATTTCAAGAAAGGTGTCAGAATCTGCCGCGTTAAATGTATTAAATCATCACAGAACGACTTCTGATACCCCTGTGAATGTAGACTCCAAAGAACCTCACAAAAATACTAGTGATAATTTAATTAGATATAGTAGAATACCCGGTCGTCCGCAACAGCTACGATACACAAACAATCAAGACGAAGATTGTGAATCTAAATTAGAGCGATTTGAAAGTCTATTATCCGGTACGCCCACGCTTGCGGAATTATGCAAGCTCAGCTGGTCCGGTATACCCGTGAAAGTTCGCGCGACGACATGGCGATTGCTATCCGGTTATTTATCAGTTAATCTAGAAAGACGTCAAGGTATGTTGGAACGAAAACGGCAGGATTATTGGAATTTAGTAAAACAGTATTATGATACGGAACGTGACGAAGCTTATCAAGACACCTATCACCAAATTCATATTGACGTTCCTAGGATGAATCCTACAATTCCTTTGTTTCAGCAGACGTTAGTTCAGGAGATGTTTGAGCGTATTTTGTTTATATGGGCAATTAGGCATCCTGCATCGGGTTACGTGCAGGGCATTAACGATTTGGTAACACCCTTTTTTGTGGTATTCCTTCAGGAGGTTATTTCGGATGATCAGCCCTTTGAATTCTTTGCAATCGATAATTTATCGCAGCAGCAACGCGACGTAATCGAGGCAGATTCTTTTTGGTGTCTTTCAAAGTTTTTAGACGGTATACAGGATAATTATGTGTTCGCTCAACTTGGGATTCAAAGGAAGGTGAATCAACTGAAAGAATTAATTCAACGTGTCGATAATATTTTGCATAAACACTTAACGCAGCACAACGTAGATTATTTACAGTTTTCATTTCGATGGTTGAATAATTTACTTACTCGCGAACTGCCTTTACGATGTACTATACGTTTATGGGACACATATTTAGCCGAAAACGATTCATTCGCTTTATTTCAATTGTACGTTTGTGCCGCATTTCTATTACAGTGGCGTAACAAATTGCTGGAAGAAACGGATTTCCAAGGATTAATGCTGCTATTGCAAAATTTACCGACGCAAAATTGGACAGGTTCAGATATAGGACTGTTGGTCGCCGAAGCGTACCATCTTAAAGTAGTGTTTGCCGATGCGCCAAATCATTTACACAATAATCAGGTGGACAGATGATTGATTAACGTTAATTTGTATAAAGTAAGCCTTGCGATAATTTTTTGTGATTTTTATTTCAATTTTACAGATATTTTTGTAATTCTATCAAAGTATGTGAGATATATGACTAAATAATAATTGTTCCGGTGATTGGCTTAGGTAGATGTACACCTTTTTCAAATCGTAACTTTGTTAAATAAACTAAATATGCCAATAGGTGTAGTTTGCGATGGTACAACTTCCTATACCACCTCTAATTTCAAGGCTAAAGCCCATTATCTAGGTCACTCTGGGGGAGAATATTTCAATTAATGCTTTAACGCATCATACATAGAGATGGATTTAAGTATAGGTTTTTTGTGCTGGAACCCAATGGTTTTGATTTTCCCTGTATTCCAGCAAATGTTTTAAAAATTTTGTGCTCAATTATGGATCTGCAAGTCATACCGAGCTTTTTATCATGAATACTTTTTTCTGGTGAAATGGAAGGTAACCTTTTTGTGCCGGCTGGTCTGTGTGGCACAGTGGTGTAGAAGCTTGACTGCGGTACTAAGGGTCCTTGGTTCAAATTAGCGTTGGAGCATGGATATTTGTAAATGTATAGTGGGTTGGGCTGGTAGAACAGCCTGCGCTGAAGCCCCAAAAATAATACTTAATAATTTCTCCATTTGTATAAAACACACTGTATATTAGGCAAAATGTAATATTTTAAATAAGTGGTATAGGCATATTTCCTCTATGGTATAACTCATTTACTTATACCAGAATTTATTTTGTGAAGAAATACATTTTTCCAAAAAACTCAAATAACTTAATACCCTTTTGATTTAGGTTTATGGTGTAAAAGTCAACTTCTGGTATAACTGGAATCTTTAGTGGATAACCCTGTGGTTGAGAAAATCCTCATCTTAACCTTAACGTTACTGAATAAGAAATCATATCAAATTTATCACTATAAACTCGGTCAACAGGGCGCCGAGACAACTGGGTACGGGGACTTCGAAACCCAGGATGACTGGGCACAGGAAACCATAAGGGAAATTAAAGGATACACTGGAAATCTTGTCCCGTTTTCATATTCCCATATCTTTTATAATATTATTGAGAATTTGTTGATTTTTTCTTCTCTTATTTTTAGTATCTCTCTCATCCACTTCTCACTCACCTCATTCCTATACTGCTCCCTGTTTTTCAGCTCTGTACAGTGTACAGTTCCATAGCATGTGTTCTAATTTTGAGTCAAAAAATTAAAACATTGCGAATCCTTGAAGATATTCATTTAGGAACATCTGGTACCTACCTATTATATGTAAGTTGGGTAGGGTTAAATATAGTCTTGCTCATGACCATTTTAGGTATGACAAAAAAGGTCCAAATGTCCAAGTGTATATACTGAGATTCAGGTAACATAAAGTATTTTAGGATTACTAATGCCGAAAATAAAGATAATCGTATCATGAAGAAAGCAATAGTTGAAACTACTGATGAAGAAAAGAACAGCAAAAAAAGCTGGAGAGTTGACAGAGAGGTGAAACGCGAATGCGTAAGCGAAAAAGAATGTTCAAAATATGTTTATGCATAATAATAATAATAATAATGTACGTAAATTTTGTGTATTATCTTTTTTATTTGTTTATATTGGAACCCTAAAAAACTGGAACCGGAAGGATTGGAGGATCTTCAGTAACTTTTTTAACGACAATAGAATTTCAATCCATCTACCAAATTCATTCTTGGTGCATTGAGATAATGCTTTTAGTCTTTTCCCAACGATCTTTGTGCATGAATAACGATTTTGACACCATTTTTTCTGATCTTGTTTCACTCGAAGTCGTAGTATAACGGTTTGTTCCTGTTAGTCAGCTTCGTGAAATCAGTAACGTCCTGCCGACGTACCCGAACACCAAATTTCAACACGATCGGCCACTTTTCAAAAGTGTTATATAGCGCACATCACGAACGGACAACAAATAAAAGCTATACAAAGTATCTGGGGATCGTACTTATCATCTTTCCCTTTATCTTTTTTATTTTTAGCTTATTTTTATTTTTCTTATTTTTTTTTTAAATTTTATTTTTCTTTTTTTTTAAATTCTATTATCAAGTTATTCACCTTGCACCTGACAAAAGATACTTAGATATCTGCTGCAGGTATGAATTCAGTGTTGATATATTTTTTTTCTCTTTTCTTTTTAATGTCCAATGTACCCATGTTTGTGTGAATGAAACTCCATAACTAAGAGTTATAGCGAACACAGACGAGCGGGCGGACAAAAGGAGGAACAACCGCATACAAAACACTATACCTAAGCAGTGCGAAACTTGAACCGCTATAATTCATATACATTCCAACCCCTGGCCTGGTAGTGAAAGGCCGAAATCTATACGCGACCTAGTGATTTAGTAGTATACCTATCTAATTCTAAAATGGAAGTTTGCCATTTTTGCTGTTTTTAATCCACCACCTTCCCGTTGAGATTCTTTTTTAATCAAGCGGGAATATCAAATTTTGATACGTTAACCGTCTTTTAAATGAGTTATCCTGCACGTGGACAGATGGATATCAATCTATAAAACATGAAGGGCCTGAAGGTAGCAAATAATGTTTTATTCCCACGCGTTCAGTTGCTCCGTCGCCCAGGGATTTACTTTAGATTATGACAGAAAAATCTAATTTACTCATATAATTATATGAATTTACTACGCGGCGTGTTTTTTCAATAAGCACAGTTTTCAAATTTCCCAGTTGCAGAAGTTTTATATTTATTTATTTCATTTTATTTTGCCTTTATTTTTGAGTGGCCGGGGTTTCAGCCAAGGCTACTCTACCAACCCAACCCACTATACATTTACAAATATCTATGCCCGAAGCCGGATTCGAACCAGGGACCCTTAGCACCGCAGTCCAGCTTTACCTGAACTGCGCCACACGAGCCGGCTGTCCCGAGCATGCGCATTAAGTATCTACATCTGTTGGCAAGCGCTTAAATCATACATAATATATATGATCTAAGGGCAAGCCGCAAGCGACAACCGTCATTACGCTCATTCAAAACCCTGCCGACTGTGAAATACACTCTGTAATAAATTGTGCTCACGTGACGATAGGTAGGTACCAAAAATGTGAACTGAGGTGTACCTACACTCACCCTGAATAAAAGGGAGAATTTTGATTTATGCACACCCATTGCTACTAACTGAACCTACTAAACAATGTTATCTGAATGTCACCATGGTAAAATTTACACACCGACTTTTTTTGTCATCCGTAACGATTAACCCTTACATATAATATGTTATTGTGAATAAAAATCCGATACAACTGAATACCGAACGATCCTCGAGATCTTCCCACATACATCATTTTTACAATACACCTTGAGGGGTTGATTCTGTCCCACCAGATCAGCATGGCTTGTAAAACGAACTTTTGAATCGGCATTAGTTTGCATGCGCAAAAGAAATTTTTTCGGCACTAGTTTTACTTTTATTCGAGGTGCCTACATACAAAATTTCATGCAATTCGGTTCACAACTAACGGAGATGTAAAAAAAATCGGATTGCGCATGCGCAAAACAAATTTTTTGAACGGTATCAGTTTTCCTTTTATTCGAGGTGCCTACATACAAAATTTCATTTAAATATCTTAACAAATAAAAAAACCGACTGCGCATGCGCAAAACAAATTTTTTGATTCGGCATTAGTTTTACTATTATTCGAGGTGCCTACATACAAAATTTCTATTAAATATCGTAACAAATAAAAAAAATTGGGATTGCGCAAATATAAAAGTTGTAATGCGCATGCGCAATATTTTTTGCATCTGCATAGTTGCCTGAAGTTTAAGAAATATTTACTAACACAGAAAACCGGACATTCATATTATGTTCTTTGTAACAAGGGTTATGAGAGAAACCCTTTTTGGAGGTTTGGGCAGTTTTTGGGCGGTAACTTTTTGGCCCGTTAGTCTACGTAGCCAAAAAACAATAGCGACCTTTCATATATCTCGAAGAACATGTGTATCAATTTGCAAAGCGATCGGACGTTTCTACACAAAGTTATCGTGCACACGGACAGACAGACGGACAGACGAGGATCGTTAATAATAACCAGTAACCAAAACCACTAATGTTGAATGCTACGAGAAAAAAATAAAAGGAGAGAACCTTTTCCATTAAAAGGGGTCGAGACGGAAATGGACAAAAAGGAAGTTATAAGAGTAGGGGGAAACGCGTCATTATTGGAAGTGGTGTAATAAAATCAAATTGACATCGTCTCTTCTGTTTTATGATAAGTCAAGTCGACATAACTGACCAGCGCAAAGGAAGTAATATGAGGGCGACTTCCGACGCGTGCTATGCTATTTCTCACCACCGTTATATTCTCCTCTTATTTTTTACTCGTAGGTTGAATGTAAGAAAAGTTTTTAACACCAACACTTCAGAACCAAACTTTAAGAGCAACAATATAAAACGGATTTCCCTTTCGTAAAACGCAACGTGTACAAGAGCAAAGAGTATGGTTACTCTTTGACAAGAGAGAGAACCGAAAAATATCGGTTCTTCAGCCAAATAAAGAGTCGACAATAACAAGAATAGGTATTTATGGCCGTTTGCCGCGAGAAATTTAAGCGAATCTTAGCTTAAGCGTAGCTTAAAATCCAGAACAACTATCTTAGCTTAAGCGTAGCTTAAAATCCAGAACAACATCGTTGTCATGGATTTTAAGCTACGCTTAAGCTAAGCTCTTCTTAAATTTGTCGGTGCAAACGGCCATTAGTGCTTTATTTTACAATCTAAATTAGGCAACTTTACATACTCAATGCAGGAATTTTATTACCCCATGCATTGAATGTTGAATGTCCCATGTTAGTTACGCCACTGACGATTGATGGCGGGACTTTTAAATCTTTTTATTAATTAAAGGTATTTTGAGGTATGACTGCTGGATGATATTGATATGTATATAATTGTTAAAGGAAATGTGAACCCTATGTTTTGTTTTCAGGCATGTGAAGTGGAAACCGCATCATTCTCGAAGGCATTCGGAAATACGGAAAAAAGTAATTGTATCTATTAAACAATAAATAGTTACCAATTGCGAAGTAGTTATATTTACATTGGTAATATACGTAGGTACAGCGTAGATCGAATCGAAGGACTAATGATTTTGCATTAGAGTGTATTGGCCTCCCATTTGTGGAAGTCAATGACCCATTGAAATCGAATATAATTGTAATCGTGTAGTAAATGGACGAAAGTTTTAATGAATAGATTAATTTATACATTTCTCGAAGTAAGGCGTTTCGCTTATTATTTCAATTAGGGATAATAACGTGGTTAATAGAATGGAAATTGGAAACAAGAGATCCTCTTTGAAATTAAAGATTTACCGCGTCCATCGGGCATGCGCAGCCGAATCGAAATTAGCGAGCGCTTTGCAGCGGAACCAAGCAGAACTAACAGTTGCTTAGATTTCTAGAAAGTTATGGCTGTAAAATAACCAAATTTCTTTGTTTTCCATGAACATTATTTTACTAATTGATCTCAACGGGAGCTTGAAGGTGTTTGCCGAGCTTTATACATCAAAGCACGTATGAAATTCCACTCGAATCATTTAAGCTCGGGAATGTTGGTTAATTTAACGGAATCGCGTTCGTCTTCGTAGTGTTGATTGGTGGTGTATTTGTTTGGATCGCTTCATTGACCATTACGTCTGTGTAATAAAATAATGTGTTTCTGTCTTAAAAGACATGAGTAGTGCTGCAGTTGCGAATTGCATGAAAATGCCGCTGTCGCGAACACACATACTTTCAGTCACCTCATCTAATTCAAACATTCAGGATGGTAGCACTTTACCACCTGTGAAAATAAGTTCACCACCAACCTCGGCCGTCTTACCTGATCTGTACATTCAAGACAGCGACAGCTTGCCTCCCGTAAAAATAAGTCCACCCCCATCGCTGATTCAGTACTTACACACACGTATGGTAAATAGACTAACACCTTCTGGTATGCCCTTGCAGCCACAACAAGAGAAACCGAAAACGATGGTTGCAACACCGGAACAAGTAATGAAGCTCTACATGAATAAGTTAACTCCGTACGAGCACCAGGAAATTTTCGATTATTCTCAAATATATTTCATCGGAGCAAATGCTAACAAACGTCCCGGAATCATCGGTAACCCCAACAATTGTGAATATGACAACGACCAGGGATCTTACTTACACATACCCCACGATCATGTCGCATATCGTTACGAAGTTCTTAAAGTAATAGGCAAAGGTTCCTTCGGACAGGTGGTTAAGGCCTACGACCACAAGACGCACACTCACGTGGCTTTAAAAATGGTACGCAACGAAAAACGTTTTCATAGACAAGCGCAAGAAGAAATTCGCATATTAGAGCATCTACGTAAACAAGATAAGGATAACACGATGAATATCATACACATGCTGGACTCGTTCACGTTTCGCAACCACATGTGCATTACTTTCGAACTTTTATCGATGAATCTCTACGAGCTTATCAAGAAAAACAAATTTCAGGGTTTCAGTTTGCAGCTTGTCCGAAAATTTAGCCACTCGCTCCTTCAATGTTTAGATGCCTTAAATCGTAATAAGATAATACATTGTGACATGAAGCCCGAAAATGTTCTTTTAAAGCAACAGGGACGTAGCGGTCTTAAGGTGAATATAAATATTTCCGCTCTTTTATTGCAATGAGATTTTGATGCTCTGTGGTTGTAAACTGCCTTTACCTCAACATTTTGTAGTTGTTCTTTAAAAATGAGGAACTACCTATTCCATACCGATATAACGAACCATATTTTTTATTATTATAGAAATTGAATATTTCTCAATCTTTATTTTGGTGATTCACTAATAATGATGCCGAGAATGATGCCTACAAGTAAAGTAAAATGCTGCCATTTAGATGGAATTTATTAGCGCAATGGCTGAGATTATTCCTCTCCTAATAAGTTGATTTGCGAAATAAACTCTCTAGTTTCCGAGCTAGTTTCAGTTCTAAAAATCTACAAAAAAGATGATTGCAAAGAATAAGGAACTCAAAATATTCTTATGCAAGGTGTACAGGTAAGAAATCAGGTCATAAATTTCTGTCCATTTATTAACCAAAAGGTGTTCTTATGAGTTTATCATGAATAATGGCATCATGATTTTAAATCTTAATTATTTTGCATAACTACTTATTGCTGCTGATATTGATTAAGCAAGAGGATCAAGAAAGGACATGTGACATGAATGTCCATCGCCTTTGTGGGGTAACTTTGAAAAAATAAATGGCGACTATACTGGCCATTGGTCCATTTTATATGTTTTTATCAACTTAGGAGAACATTACCAGAAAAATGAATAATGTCACATAAGTAAGTAACACTAAATCAAACTAAACTTGGTGGTGAAAGGATAGCCATGTACAGGGTGGTCCTATTATATAACTCAGGGGCTTGAACATTTATAACAAATAGCCCAGAGATCTCGGTAATATTGTTGTTCTCTATCAAATGACCCGAAAATTGGATTCCACTTTGTAATTTCGAATGTAACCCAAATTTCCATATCTCCAATCTAATGTCCATGAACCTAGCAGAACACAATCAAACATATTGCATAATTAGGTGCTAATTGAGCCCTATTCCCGAATTAAATGCTCCTTTTCTTTTAATTATTACATGTTCTGGCAGGTTCATATGAACTCAGCAGAACACTACCTTTAAAACCCCAGAAAATGAAAAGTGAACTAACTATAATTAGATGCTAATTAAGTGCCCTATTCCCGAATTAAATTATTACGTGTAATTAATTAATTAAAGGTGTTAATTAATGAATTAACTAATTTTTAAAAGAAGGTGCAATTAATCGGGAATAGAGCACCTAATTATGCAATATGTTTGATTGTGTTCTGCTGACCTTGCTCTGCTAGGTTAATGGATATTCCATTCTACTCAAAAAAGTATGAAGAATTTATTCCAAACAGTTTTTGTCGTAATAACAGGTGGCGCTGTGATCCCAAAAACTAATTTAAATTTTGTTTATGTTTATAAAAAACATTTAACCGAGCATTTAACGTAATAAAAAATACCATAAAACAAAAAAAATATTCTAAACCCTAACCTACTCAGCTCATAGCAATAGATAATATCGAAATTTAAAAAAATTATAACTTTAAACATTTAATTTACAAAGGTACAAATTTACTGCAATTAGTCTCTGTGATTAGAGCGCCACCTGTTACTACCACAACAAAATGTTTCAAATAAATTCTTCAAATCTTTGAATAGGTCAGTGCTAGGGCTACTAGAGGTTCTTTCCTTAAACGTTTAGTGTTAGCACTTGCACTATAATTTTCTGGACCTCTAGAAATCAGTAATCTTGCTCTGGGTTTAATGGAATACATCAAATGTTCGGATATACTGTTCACTTCTACCATACTCACTATTTTGAAACGGGAGGCGACTTTATTATTGGAGAACTAGATACCTCAATTTTAGTTACGCTTTCCCCAAAAAATTTACACTGCTATTCGTACATATTTCTCGATATGTCTGAAGGATCCGAGAAATCGATCATTGTTGTAGGAGAAGGTTCTTCTCTAGGTTGCTTAAAATATTGATTTTGGAATGAATGGGACTTTTTGTTCCATAGCTTGATTCTACTAAAAAAAGTATGACGATTTTATTAGAAACATTTTTTTGTTGTGGTGACAGGTGGCGCTGTAATCACAGAAACTAATTGCAGTAAATTTGTGTCTTGGCTATTTGTTAAAAATGTTTAAGTCCCTGAGTTAGAAAACGGGTGGAGGGGTGATTTGAACCACCCCTCTCTCGGCTACACGACTGACGACTTTTCTCCCAGGCACTGTATAGACAGTCTCAAACATATTTGAAGAGAGTAACAGAAAGAGAAATTTAAAGCTGTGTGTTAATAGAGATCTCGTTATAAATCCACTTTTGTTCATTTTGAGACAATCGCGAAAAACTTCTACAGCCTAATCCCAGTTCAAAGTTATAAAAACAGGAATTAGCATTCTATAAGGCACAAATCAAAATATCGGTTTTTAGCGCATTTTCCTCAAAGTGAAAAATCGCTATTGGCTGCACTTTGTCGTCTGTCCGTCACACGTACTCCTTCTACACCACCGAACCAATTTGGATGATATAGGGCTCATTTGAAAGGGCTTGGTCTAAGGATTCCGTGCATATACAGATTTGGTTTTGCGCATGTGCAGTGTCAAAAATTTGGTTTGACGCATTTGCAATGCTAACTTTTTTATTTATGAAGTTATCTAAATGACACACTACGAATATAAGTAAAATTTCAAAATGTTGTTTTGCGCATGCGCAGTGCCAATTTTCTTATTTATGAAAGCATTTGAATGAAATTTTATACATAGGCATTTGGAATAAAGACAAATCTAACACCAATTGCAAAATTTGGTTTTGCGCATGCGCAATGCCAACTTCCTTATTTACGGAAGCATTTAAATGTATATATAGGTACTTGGAATACAAGCAAATGTAACACCAGTTTTAAATTTTGGTTTTGCGCATGCGCATAGGCAACTTTCTTATTTATGAAAGCAGTGAAATGAAATATCATATCTAGGCACTTTGAATTAAACTGTTTTATTTATGAAGGTGTTCAATGAAATTTCTAATGTAGACAATGCCCAATGCTATTTACAAAAGCATTAAATTATTGTCTTCAAAATTTTACACAATTTGTTAAACTCTTCTGAATTACTTCAAGAAATTAAGCTTAAGGTACCATTTGTTAAGCTAAGGAAAAATAATACCATTTTTGCAGTTAGCAACACAAGTTCCCCACTTATTAAGATCTTGATCACTTTAAATAAGTTCTCCTCAGTGAATGATATCGACTTTTTTCACGATCCCCTAAATGTAATAATAAATCAAATTAGATCTTAAGTCCTAATGTTTGTTCAGAGCCCCAGTGCCATGTAATTGGAATTTTTATTCTGTATGGTGTCCGGTTAAACAAATAAATAAATAAATAAATAAAGTTCATATGTAGACACTTTGAATAAAAGTAAAACTAATGCCCATTTCAAAATTTGTTTGTATTTGTATACGCCCCACTATGTTTCTTTAAATTATATAGACTTCGACGATAAGCGGCTCATTTGAAGGAGAATGGGGTATGGATCTCGTGCCTATCAGTATTTTTTCCCAGTCCTACCATTAATATTATTAGGAGAAAAATACGCTCTCGTCATTTATGTTTGCATAATGACTTTGTAAGTTCTATAATGTATGGAATCCGAGTTACTACCCACTTAAAATGACATTTTCTAAGAGATATGAGACACTAGCTTCCCTTTTGTTCATTATAAAACTCAAAACAACCAACAACAAAGTACAACCCACTGAGTAAAACAAATTAGCAAAATAATATGATTTAGACTTTAGAGAATGGCTTCCAATTATTTAAATTTATATTAGCGCCATCTACCTATTACTCATATAATATTGCCGTGTGCAGTGGCAACGGTCACTAAACCATCCACAAGCACCTATCCAAACAGAGATACACTAACAAAATCTTTTAAAAGAAATAATCATAATTTGTCTAGGGCACATCCAGCCTCCGCCATAACGATATTGACGTAATTTTATTAATTTGAGAAATTCAGCCGCTTTAACCGCCTCCACAATTTCAAAGATTTAATTAACACCTGATATAATTCTGGGAAAAAAATAGAAATTTTTTAACATCAAACTCTTCTCTTGGTCGTAATTTGGGCCCGATTAAACACAAAACTGACCGTTTACAGGTGAAACAAATTTATTTGACAAAACAATAAAATATGTAAGCTGAAAGAAAATCAGGCACTCAGGACCAGAAAAAAGTTTTAACTACCTTAAGTTAAGTAACCTTTATCATCGGTCATAATTGCGAATCTCTTTATAACAGACTCACAAACACCAAACGATTTGCCTTTTCTTGAAAATTCGATTTATACTGTAATTACAATTATAGTATTGGCACTTTGATGGTGGACAAAACTCCCTTTAACGGGACTTTAACTGACTGAACTGACTATATTACCCAAAACTTTGGCCCCTCCGAAACTGACTGTTTTGCAACAAATAACGCCCACCAAACAAAAGCTTTTTAACTTCCGCTTCCACTTCTTTAACAAATTAATGCGTCGTTGAACGATAAACTGCACCTGTGTATCTTGAAACTAATTAACTTACGCTGCGATAACAAAAGTTCTTATCTATGACCGGAGATAAACTTTTACAAATCCTACGCAATTACTTACAGCTGTTAAAATCTCGTCTTTTAACACGTAATAAAATTGAACAAATAATTAAAGTACTAATAATTGTGATACAAAACAAAATTGACTTTGAGTTCAAAAAATATGATCAGATTTTCGTTTAAACTAAAGATTAGCCAAAGGTTATTTTATTTGTTTAAAAAATACCTTTGTTGCATCTAGTGCAAAATGTATTATAAAATTTTTTTTTAATTCCAGGTGATTGACTTCGGATCTTCGTGTTACGAACACCAACGTGTTTACACATACATTCAATCTCGGTTCTATCGGGCGCCCGAGGTCATTTTAGGAGCTAAATACGGTATGCCTATTGATATGTGGTCGTTGGGATGTATTCTCGCCGAACTACTGACCGGCTTTCCTCTTTTACCGGGCGAGGACGAGGCCGATCAGTTGGCGTGTATAATCGAATTGCTGGGAATGCCTCCCCAGAGATTGTTAGATCAGTCGAAGCGCGCGAAAAATTTCATTAGTTCTAAAGGATATCCACGTTATTGTACAGCCACTACTTTAAGTGACGGAACTGTAGTTCTTAGCGGAGGACTTAGCCGTCGCGGGAAACCTCGCGGGCCTCCCGGATCGAAGGAGTTAAAACGAGCTCTGAAGGGTTGCGATGACCCCCTATTCTTGGATTTCATTAAGCGTTGTTTGGAATGGGACCCGGAAGTAAGGATGACGCCATCTATCGCTTTACGTCACGCATGGTTACGTAGGCGATTACCGCGGCCTCCTCACAGTACGGTAGAAATCATTAGAATACCTTCTCATAATCGCAGTCCTCCCAAGAGCAATACTTTAACTAGCAATAGCAGTACCAAAGTTAGGGTGCAACTGAATGACGAGCGTTCTGCTACGCTCCATTCTCAACACAGTACTCATTCAGGAAAATTGCCACCTGTTACATAGCTTCTTCCTGCCCCCGTTCATTATGTGATCTTAGGTTAGTTAGTTAGTTGATGACTGTGTGATTCATGCATTGATCACAAAAGATTTCTTTACGATCTGCATATCATCCATACTTGAATGTTTATAAATATGATGAGCCATTACTGAATAATCATTTTTACAATAGTATGGTTGTTACAAGGTATTCGTGGGTACCAAATTAATATGCAGTTTTTCCATGCAATTTTTAGTATATGGACAAATTAGTATGGTAAGTTTCTCTAGTGTTACTTTTCTACATTGTATTAATTAGTTATCGCGAATCGGTAATTATCACATTATTTATATTATTTATCTTTGCGCTATATTATTCTACACAACGTGAATTTGACTTTATCGAATGAATGCCGTTTTGTTCTGGTAATGTTGGTTTAACCCGGCAACAATTTAGTGACGACTCTTATTTCACTATAATACTCTTATATTTATTTAAGAATTTAAACGGTCACTGCCATAGTACGCGTTGCATATTTTTACATCATTTTTAAAGTATTTATGAAATGTTTTACGCATTTAAATGATCACTAGGTAATTATAATCAATTCAAGTTTGATTTGTGCGGTTCATCGATGTATCGGTTAAAATGCTACGTATTGTGATAAGGACTAGTTGAATATTAAATCGGCTTCTTTTTGTTAGTTTATATATTATTAGATAATTTTCGTTGTTAATGTGAGGACACCGTAACGCCGCCCTTATTCTGTTTCTCGATTAATTTTATTGTGATATCGTCCAAATTGACAGCTGCCAATTTTATTTGACGTAATTGACATTAAGCTTGCAGCATGACTCAGTTTTTCTCGATACTTAAATAATCGCCCTCTATTATTAAACGAGTAGTTTAATAACTGCCAATTGGCACTTGACATTAAAATGTATTGACCAAATAATTATAATAAATGTATTCTTTAATCAGGGATTCGAATATACGATTAATCCAAATGTTAGGACCTTGATCACTAGCTGGCGCCTTTTAAATCTTACACTTTCAAGTGGTTTAATTTTGTAACAGTAAAAATAGTGATATGCAAGAAGACAACAAAGGGAAAATAATATTCTATTAAATTAAAAGGAAGTATTTTCCTACTTACATGTAACTATAGGCGTATACAAGGTAAGGCAGTATTATTTATTTCTACATCACAATAAAAAATGCCGATGTTCGGCTTGCCATTTACACTCTCATTGCCAATAAATAAATTTTCACTTTATTGGTGTGCTTGAAACTCAAAATTACATTATTTTTCTTGCTCGATTCTTTTTCATGACGTCCACATTGGGATATATTAATTTTGAGATTTGCTGCTTAAATGCTCTATTGGTTATTTCCGAGGTTATTTCCTAATAATTAATAAAAATATTAATTACTGTACAATAAACAATAGATCATGAACACTTTAAAACTCGGTATTGTATCAATTGAAAGTTGGCCACATTTTTGTTGTGTGCAAGGTATCATTCTACCTAACAATGAACCGACAATCAGTATTTTATAGCGATACATTTTTAACAGCGAAAACTAGACATGCTGCAAGATTAATGCAAATTATTTTTTACGTAACACTTCTTTTCAAAGTGATCGTTTTGTGGGTACATTTGGTCTTGCATTCACTTTGAGCTCTCTACAGTATCATGCCATATTTTTTTCGAATACGTTCAATTTCAATTATTATTCCCAAACATCAAAATCGCAAAAGAGTCGAATCTGGGGAATAATAGGCCTAATTTTTTGTATTATCCGTTGGTATTAT
This sequence comes from Photinus pyralis, assembly GCF_008802855.1. Classification (NCBI taxonomy): domain Eukaryota; kingdom Metazoa; phylum Arthropoda; class Insecta; order Coleoptera; family Lampyridae; genus Photinus; species Photinus pyralis. The sequence goes on along the minus strand of NW_022170509.1, from coordinate 9,612,382 downwards.
CTAAAATCAATTGAATCTTATACTCGAACTTTTCCCATCTGCTCAAGCCCGCTAGTCTTTAGTTCAAACTATTTTATAACTTGCATTTACCCTTAGTTTTAATCCTTGTTTCGTATGAAGACTGAAAAGCGTGACGTGTCACCTCTTCGACTTTCGCATTTTAGTTGTAGTTCTCACGGTACTAAATCTAATCGAGGTGGAAACGAAGGCGACCATACAAATCATTTCACGGTACAATGGGTAAGGGGTGTTTAGGATTGATAGACAATTTTTTCTCGCATACTTTAGCGTTAGGAAAGATCTCAGTGGTACTTAATAGTGCGACAATATGTGAGCGTGATAACTTTTCAAAAGTATTGCATCTTTTGTCCTTATCTCTTATAGCTTTCATTTCGTATAATGTAACTATAGTGGTGTTATAAAGTCAAATTCATCTTAACGAGGAATGGGAGCTATTTAGTATTCGAGTGTAACTATTTTGTACTTTTGTTAGTGTAGGTGTTTTTTTTAAATGTCTTAAGTATCGAATAGCACCACTGTACAGGGATATTTCACAGGCTGCATGAAACCTTCTTTGAGCGATCTTTTCATTTACCCAACATATACTCGGTTAGTGTATGAAATTGCCACGCCCTCTCATCAGGTATTGGGTAAGCAAGAGAATGGCTCAACATTCATTACACTAATGCATTTCTGTTTGAAGTCATAGCTGCCAATTTGTAACGTAACATAGCCACTAAGTTCATTTCCGATCACAAAACATACAAAACGTTTATCATTTACTTGGGAGCTTTACTTAAACTTCGTGTTTTGTGCAATATTGCTTAGGTTATTGTTTGAAACATGCTCCTGTTGCTCTTGAATTGTTTAAACGTATTGTAATCTATGTTTCGGAAATGAGTGTATCAGTGTATGTAGTAACAAATGTTGTTAATGTTGCTTTTAAAATTTGAATTGAGCCACACAAATGAAAGTTTGATGTGGTTGACAGCATTTGTTTCACTTGCAACTGAATTTTTACTAGTGCCTATAGCGATGAATTTGTATTTTAGGTTTCAATATTGTTGTACATATATATTAAGTTAGTATTAGTCTTGTCACATGTGGAATACTAATATCTAAAACTTCTAAGGTAAAATGAGTAAAGGCTACTTAATTGACGTTGTGGTGATTTAGTCTAGAAGCAAATCGAGCGATGTTGAATAACTGCTCTGCTAAGTGATTCTATATTATAATTTTTTTAGCATTTTAAGTTTTTTGACTGAAATGAAAATCCTATGTAAATGAATGCACAATAATATTAAGTATTTCGTAAACTTTTCATGTTTGCAGATTTTGTACCGATTTTTACACTTAAAAACGTTTTATTTCATTTACTATACAGTTTCAGTTCGTAATTACCAACAATTACATTATGAAACGCTTTTTACGATGTTATTTAAATAAGTGATTTGTTTATCATAACGTCTATGTAAAAATCAATTTTTTACATGCAGTGAAATTTTCTATTGCGATTCATTGTTTTTCGTTAAATTTTACAAACAGCATTATGTTTTGGCAATTGAACAACTCAAATTGCTCCAAATGCCCTTAGTAATGTGATGCATCTAATTTAAGGATTATGTTTACATTACAAATATAAACAAATAAACATATTATTTTGCTTTATTTAGTTTCTTGAAATTATGAAATAGGTAAACGGCGGTACTAGTGTTACGACCCTATCCCAACTTTTCACACACTGTTTTTTATTGGTTTACCATTGGGGGATAGACGAAAAATGGAATTTGATTTGGTTCAATGGACCAATATCTTGAAGCTGTCCCTTTGAAGTAAATCTATTTGTCTTGAAATTTCGTTTCACATTTTAGTTAAACGGTGGCAACGAAAAAAAGTTTGATTTGATTGGAAAGGTTTTTTTGAAGCACAGGTTTGAGTTTTAAAAATCACATCGTTTAGGTTCTAAACAAGACTACGCTCTTGAGAAGGAAAATTTTAAAATGAAATTGCATGAGAAATTATATATATTTATACTGTTATTTAGGTATTTAAATTTACAATGCAAATATTTATTCTTTTGCGGCTCTTTCATTTGTCTTTGGTTTCTTTTTGAACAAGAAATTAAATGTACAAACATATACATCCTACCAGCCATCAAACGTCATGCGTTATAAATTTGCTATACATTCAATGTCCACCTCCCGTTCCGATGGAATCTCTTAATAATTTTTTTGGGTTATCCGTAATATACACAGAGTTGTATACAACTTGGTGGCAACGGCTCCGCCATTAAAAGTCGGCCACTGTAGTTTGAGTTATTTTTTCCATACCATTCCACAATTTTTACTGGGCATTTGTTCTTACAGTGCCTATACTATATGACACTAGGGACACCAGTGGCGTCGCCAAAGTTTGGTGTCCGACCATAGGAATAGAATTACTGAGAGAAAGGGGGCGAAATTCTTTCCTAAACATAATAATCTACTCTTGATTGGCTTTACAAGGGATAACTCCGCCCTCTTTTTCTCACTAATACCAAAGAGTACATACCAATAGTAAGAGATCCAACGGTATAGGGAAAAGTATTGTATGTGTAATGTGTGTTGCCTAACCAATTTTACTGATTTTTCGCGGATTTATTGTACCGCACGCTACGCCTGAGGGGCTAAACAAGATTTTTAAGGCGACTACTTGTTTGTAAATTTATAAATATAAATGGCAGAAGTTCCAGCGTTGCCAATTTTTTGTGTTTGCTTACCTACATATTTTCGTAGGTAAGTGCACAAGTGCATCAAAATTACCGATAATTTTTTTTAAAGCATGTTGTCTAAAAACTGCATGAGTTTATTTTTATATTTTGGCGAAAGAGCCCGACACCGAAGGTGGAGGGCTCTTTTAACAAAATATGAAAATGACCGAATGCAGTTTTTTACTGACAACATGCTTGAATAAAAAATTATCAGGTTTATTTTGATGCACGAGTGTAATTTAGGGGAATATTTCCCGAACAAGCATTACTTGTCAAACTGACGTTATCTGCTTATAAATTGTCGGTGTATTGTGAAATTGTCCAAAGGAGTGGCCAGTTGCCATGGATATGGACAGTGCAATTACCGCAGGGCTCTTTCACTTTCTACAGTGCAATTATCGCTGTAATTGAGCGATAATTGCGCACCTCATATGGCATTTATGACATATCAGGGAAATATTCCTTGAAAGCAATTTACTGGAATATATTTTCTATTGCACTCAAATCACAATAGATGATTTAAATGAATTTAATGCGAGGAATTTCGTACTTACCGTACCTGTATGCGTAATTTCGTTATACTGAAATATTTTCTCCCATAATTATCTCATTCAATTTGCTTATTTGTATTTTTTTGTTATGATAAATCGAAGAAACGAAAGAAGTTAGCATTTTAGTGAAAATCACTCGTGCCGTGAAATTATTGAAACAAAAATTAGATTTTTACGTAAATGCTAAATTCTAATTTATTTAATTTTTCCCGTTTCCAGAATTGAAAAATCATAAATGAATACATGAGCAGACGTAGAATTTTCCGAGTTACAAGAAACCTATTTACAACTTTGCTCTAAATTAATTTGGGGAGAAAATATTTCTATATAAAGAAATTTGCATTGCACTATAGCATTTAAACAGTTTCTACACCTTGTGTAGCCCAATTTCGAAATCCAAAATATTTACGCTTAACATTGCGCGCAATGTGATAATATAATAATAATGTACGTAGGATTGTAAGGAGTAGGAAATATTGAGTTGGTGGTTAGGTGATTACCTATAGGTCCTCAGAATAAAACAAAAAGAGCGAATTAATACAAATGTTTACAGTCCATTAGTCACATATAGATAGGTTCCATGAATAACATTCAACAAACAAAACTGTTTACTTTTTACTCGTATTTCCCCTTTAAATGTTTTAATTTTTTGTTGTTTACATGCCCTAGCGATTTTGATGTTCTTAAATTTTGTGAAAACAGTTTAAGATTTTTGTATAACTTACATTTCATTAAATGCCGAATTAAAAACAATTTGTGATCATCGGATCGACATCACATCGTTCTTTTTCTAGGGGAAATCGAAAAAAACTTATATTGTCAGCGTTTCGGCGATTTGCATCGCAATTAATATATACACACGAATGAACCATTGATGAAGTTTAAACTTTTAAAGATACGTTATCAAAACACAATATAACTTTAACAAACCCTGGGATGTGGTACTGTTTAGCACTTGAAGGGAACTAACTGTACGTACAAAGGGTGGAAAGTCCAGGTGAGTAACAAATGAAACATTTAATGACATTTTTGTCATTGTACCAGTTACTCAATTGAATTATGGTAATTACTTTCTATTCAATAAATGCCAACTAAACAGGAAGATATTAATCTAATTAACAATGTACTAAACCTCCGTTGCTTATTTCTTTTATATTAAGCATAATGGTTTTCTAATTATATCATGTCCACATTTTATACAGCCAATAAGAAAGAAAATTAAATGTGACAACCGCGCAAATATTTTAAAACGCTATTCTATAAAGAATTCTGCAAATTCCAATTGCGCGGCAAAATTTAAAGGGGCGGTTAGTTCTGGCCACCTCTACGCGAGGACCCGCTTTTGGAATCGTAGCGGGCGAGTTCTTATAGCCAACACGCGTTTATGCCATGGGTACTCTTTGCTAATACTATTCCTATGAACTCAAGAATAATAAGGGCCCAGACTGAAGACCAATGGTGGCCAAGAATTGTCCCTTGGTATTGAATCAACAATCTCTCTCTGCACTGTCAGTGGCGTGATTGGCTTCCATTATAACAGATGGCGACACTTGACGCGATAGGTGTCCTCGTGTAATAAGGCACTTACAACGTCCGTCTATCAAATTGACATTTTAAAAAAATTTGTATGAGGCTTTTTGGGAATATCACGTACTATATAAAGTGACTTTTAAAATTTTGATGCAAATGGTGGTCTCCGGTTCTGCACATAAATATCTTCGATGTAACTCGATTGATTATTTACGTCAATCAGCCGTCAATCTTCAATTGCTTAAAAATTAACGCAACTTTTAGGTAGTATCAACCTTTGAAACCTCAATTTTAATTTTTTATTATAAAGGTACCTATCCAAAATTAGAAAAATGAAAATTGGACGGTATATACGGCCAAACTGCATTTTTGCATAAGATGATGGGAATATTGTTGAAATGCCAATGTTCGAATGCATAAGATACAATCGAAAAAGGGACGATTTTTGGAAATTTACAAATGAGAAAAATGGTTTCTACGCATGTGCAATGCGATATTCGGTACCACTGTTTATTTGAATGTTTTGGGTCGATAACCTATTGAAAGGGAAGAGCCAAAAGTCACAATTTAATTTTCCCAGTTTTAACATACTAAACATTTTCGATTTAATCTTATAGTATTTTATATACAGAGTCCTGCAACTGTGTGTCGGTGTTTCGTAGCTTATACCAGTTAAAAAAATCATTTGTGCAAATGTCAACTACTTATAGATAGTGACAATAAATAACGCCTGTCAATGTAGTGTCATCACGCAATTAGATTAAAAAAAAAGGGTTCGACGATGAGCTCGACTTCCACCTCCAAAAGTGAATTCGATTAAGTAAGATAAAAATCTTAAAAGGTACGGCGGGAAACCTGCGAAAACGGATTTTCACTACCCCTTACGGCAGTTAACTCTCCCGTGGCACGGGATTTTTTGACCCGCGCGGCACCCTCAAATCAACTATACCCAATTTGCGAAGGCTGAACTCAACCCACTACCTCGTACGAATTTTTTGTTCGAAACGTTGCGCAAGCGTACTCCGCAGTTGGAGTGAAGGAGGGGGGATTCATAGTTCTACGAACTCCCGCCTCGGAAGTAACTATCTGCTCAAATTTCAGGTCTCGCTACTTCAAACGGAGTGATGAATGAGCGATGATTTTACTCCCGTGCAAAACATAGAGTGCATACCGAGCCATAAGAAGTAGTCACTTCAAAAATTGTTTTCGATTCCTATAGCAGCATTTTGTTCGATGAGCACACCCACCTTAGCAGTGGTACCGTTGTTGTTCCCTATCGGAGTGCATTTTATGCGGAAGAACACGTTAAATTATTTTTCTATCATATAAGCGCCCCGAAGATGGAAATTTCAGCCCTTTCGGCGGAGGAGGCCGACGGCCCCTTGATGGTGCGGGACTGATTGTTCATTCTACCGCGCATCTCTTATAAAAATTTTGCCCCCTCCCTGCTCAAACCGTTGGACTTCCGAGATTTATTTTTCGATACCTGCGCGAAGAGTTTTTTCAAAATGTTTTTGAGGAAATCATTCGAGATATTCCTGAAAAGGTGTCTCGAAACGTCCCTTGCGCCTTCTCGTTCTCTCCATGTCCCCCGCCGCCCCTCGAGAAAACTTGACGAACCTAACCCAAAAAACCGCAACCCTCCGTTTCCCCGTGACGGCGCCCTAACTTGAAATTCGAAACATCGCGTCGTGACCAGAGTTGGACTGGGTCAAGCATAGAGTGACCCGGTGACCCAGTTAGTTTACTGACCCGGTGACCCAGTTGACCCGATGACCCAGCTTGACCCGGTGACCCGGCTTGACCCAGTTTGACCCGGTGACCCAGTTTGACCCTGTGGCCCAGCTTGACCCGGTGACCCAGCTGGACCCAGCTTTACTCAGTGACTCATCTTGACCCGGTGCCCCAGTAATTAAATTATTGTTAGGTATCATCCAAAACAATTTCAAGTAACTTTTAATTTAAAAAAAAACTTCCTCAATAATATTCGCCAACAAGCACGTAGCCCAATTTCATTCAAGAGAACTAATACCTAAAAAATCAAATGCATTTGTTTATAGTTTGTAGTCAAGTAGTCAATGAAAGTATTTAGAGAAAAGATTTATTTGGATTAAGCTGAAAAAAATTAAATGTGAATGAATACCTGTAAGCAAACTGGTAAGCCCTGAAGCAAAGAAATGAAGGAGGGAACTGTTTAGAAATAACATTACTCTAATACAATTCGGGGCATGGAAAGTTTTTTACGGCAGTATTAAAGCAAACATCACAGAAATGGCAGTTGTCAAGCAATCGAGTATTATTTTCAACAAACCAGCATTTCATTTATTTCATAATCTGTACACTTGAACCGAGGGCACTGACTTAACTGCGTTGTTCGATCAAACTAGGTTACTGGGTCGAATTGGGTCCCCGGGTCAAACTGGGTCACTGGGTCAAGTTGGGTCACTGGGTCAAACTGGGTCACTGGGTCAAACTGGGTCATTGGGTCTAACTGAAAAGAGTATGACGTGACCCAGTGACCCAGTTTAATTCAGTAACCCAGTTGACCCAGTGTCCCAGTCCAACTCTGGTCGTGACGCCCCGGTCCGGTTCGCCACCTTGGTCTTCCCAAAACACAATTTCCTATTTTACCATTTTTTTTATTTTATCATCCTAGAACAAGAGGGACAATAAATAAATAAATAAATAAAATCATACGGAAAATCCGTTTCACCCCCAAAAAGCTCATTTTGACTCTCGAAATACGAATTTTCAAACTAGTGACTTTACAAAAAAAAATGACCTCGCGCCATCTCCCTACCTCTCTGGAGGCCATGCGGGACTGAAAAAGTACACTTGAAACTCGCGGTATATATTTTTGTATTCCGTATTGTATTTTGAAAAGTGTTTTTTTGTAAAAATCCTCAGGAGTCTTCTTAGCAGCCTTCTTCGAAATCAACCTAGAAATTCTTCACGGAAACTTTCTTAAAATCCTCCGCAATTTTTCTGCTTCAATACTGGGGATCTTTATTTACGTAAGGAGTTGGTGGTGACTGCACTCTGCAGTTACATATTTTTTTTCCTCCCATCTTGCGTTTCGTTCTATTTTGCTATTGTTCTTTGTCTTTTTATTCTCTTTTCCTTCTGCCTCTGCACCATGTACCAGAGGCTAAAGCTACGACGAAGAGAGTCCCTCCTGGTTTTGTTTTCCTTCCCTCCCACCGGGTGTCCGCTAACATTACAAAGATATTCAATCAGATATCTATTTCGAGATCGAGTGTCTGTTGTTATCAGAGTGTAATATACCTACTTCTTCGATTTTACATAATCGCATTAATTTATATAAACAATGATTCCTAAAACACACTATCTCCGTCGGCGTTGTATAACACAAACAAACGCCGTGTTTTCGATAACCTGCGACTGCATTTTTTACACATAGGTACTCGGTAAATGATTCGTTTATGTCGTATACTGGATTGTCCTTTTGTCTCAGGTTACCATATAAGATTAAATGAGCCAATGAGAAAGCAGAAAGTATCCCTCCTACCTATACGTTTATTCAATCACCTGCAGTTTTGATTTAAATCTTTATAGATCAGTTTGTTTGAATATCCAAGCAATTTTCGAATTTTCCAAAAATGTTGGTTATTTTTACGAGTTTTTTGGTGTTCGACTTGTCCAACAAAAGTGAGTTGCTTAACGCTACTGGGTTAGGATCACAGGATGACACTACCGGTAATTATACCATCCTTTCATTGTTTTATTAAACAAATAGGTTTTCAGTGAGCGATAAAATGGGGCACATTTTGGTAGAAGTCATCTTTTACTTGTCTGAAGGGATATTTGCTCTTATATTCATAGGAAGCATGCTAAAACTGATGACTCACTATAAGATCCACAAAAAAATTGCTACCTGCTGGTTTTTGCTGATGTATCGCTGGGACATCAGAAGTTGTAGTTACATCCATCCCAATCCGTCCCCGGATCGTTTAAACTTGATTTCTGAAGATAGTGAAACTGAAGAAACCACCGTTTGAATAGAATGTATTAGAGATGCTGCATGAATAATGTATGAAAACTAGTTAAATTCTACTATTAATTGTAGTTAAATATATTTACTAATAATATACGTAATTACGACGTCCAGTCCTTTTCAAGCCCATTTTATCCCACAAGGTCGATATTGACCCCATAAATAAGCATGTGTAGTGCAACGGAAAGCTGTCAAAGTCGTTGCTGATGTAGGTACCAATTTTGTTAGGAAAAAATTAAACGGCCGATTTTCTTACTCCGAACTCGATATGGTATGCATCAGGTTCCTTCCCAGATTCTATAACCTTCTTCTATCTCAAATTTTCTACCAGAATTTTCGCCTTCCCTCATGGAATACGCCTCTAAGAAAATCCGCCCCCTCCGTAACACTCGCTCATTAGGATCTTACTCTCCCGAGGAAACATTCGTGTTCAGGATAACTGGACCCAGAAGTGTGGCGCTAAGGGTGTTTGCACACCTTGAAATTGCTGGTTTACGTCATGGTTGAAATTGATTGTACCCTTATTTTTCATGAAAAACAGCTTATCTATGAATTCCGCCTGTCCGTCCGTCTTAGGGTTTGAGATCTCAGCACTGGGACCTCGTAGAAGGCTGACGTTTTTTTGTGTTTAATAGACCTCAACATGTAAGCTGGGCGAAAAGCAAAATTAATGTTGAATAAAGCACGCTTGTCCGACGGCAGATCGGTATTGAAACTCCATTCCAGGCCGGATAAGTGTGCGTATGGTAGTACCGCGCTAGGGCATTTTTCCGACCGGCCCGAGCGTATTGCGTCCGGACAAGTGTGCTTCAAGCTTAAGGATTTGCGCATGGGCGCATGTGTAGAGCCAAACTATTGAGCTAACTATTTATTTTTGGGGGCGATTTTTTTGAAATGTTGATATTGTCCTTCTGATAAAAGCAAACCCATTTCCGAAAATCAAACGGGACTAATGGAGCTTCAAATCGTAATATCTCGAGAGCGGAGTGTTGGAGGTGGATACTCACAAAAGGAAGCGGGGGTGCCTTATCTCGAGTTATATTTTAGGTGATTTATTTCTTTACCCCAAGATTATATTGTATTTTCCTACGTAAATACCTGCTTCATAATTTACAGTTATCGTCTGTAGGTAAACGAGTAGCTGATTCTTTATTCGTAAACAATGTTGACACAGTCTGATTTCTGTGATTTATAACTAGTGGATAGAGCTGGTTCTAAAGTTGGGTGAATGGCTGAATTTTTACTCGGGGAACTACTATTGCGAATGTTTGTTCTTGCAATGTAATTTACTTTGATTAAATGGACAATAATTATACAAGTGGGTGTATAAAGCGTTGGGATGTAACCCAACTTTAACAGTTGGCGGTGGTGCAACTACTGCGGTTAATTTCACATTGGTGAATTTGCCAAAAAAATGATCTCTAGTCAAACGGAAAGGAATGTTATGGCACTTAAAAGTATTCTTTGTATATAAATAAACAAGACTTAATAAACGCACTCATATTTGATAATAATGTCTTATTGATACAAGTACAACAGTTTGCTGCTCTTGAAAAATGAAATACTTGAATACATGATATGATTTTAAGGAACTGGGATGTCCATATTCACTTTTGGGAGACAAATAATAGCAATTTAAGAGTAAGTGTCGGTTGCTGCGACCATTTGTATCTAAGGGGCTTGTTTGCAGAATGTGGAGGGCTCTATTTGCACCTCCTAAAGTATTGACATGGTCACGATGAATTCGGACAAGGCTCAGGCAAAGCGTAAGCCTGAACCGAGTAATGAGGTCTGCGCTGGAAGTAGTACGGATAACACCATGGGGGGACCCCACCAATTGCTGGCATCAGACGATTCTCCGAACCATCTTTTATATAAAAAGGTAACTATTTGTTAACAACATTTGAAAATGTGAAATAGCACATTCGTGAATCTGCAGCATATGCTATTGAAATCATAAGTTGTCGGAAGAATTCAAAGGGTGACATTTCTGAAGTCGTGATGAAATTCAATTTATTTAAAACCTGCTTTGACTTGATCACACTTGAAATTGAGGTACAAATGCATGACTTATCAGCAGCATTAAACTACAATAATTGTGTTGTGATTTATCCTGTTATTTATACATTGCAATCTTTATATCATGTATGAATTGTAGAGATTCTAGAGCAATATCAAGTCGCCAGAGCATTAGCCACTGACAAAGGGGAATGTAAGCGGATGTGACTCATTCTTTCTGTTATGCCTTCTAGATTTTTCGTGAAGTTTGTTATATAAGCAAATTGAATTGTGTTTAGTTTTGGTCTCAACATCCATGCCGAAGTGATAAATAGTGAAATTTGCGCATGTGTGTTACAAATTTGAGAACAAGTAAGTGATAATAATTAACTTTAAATCAATCTCTTTAAGGTTGTTTTGTTACCCAATAAATGAAGTTATACATCACTGGATGGCAGCACGTGTACAAGTATTTACGTAGCCAGTTTTACACAGCACAATTTGTAATCTCACGTCCGCCTTACGCAGCACAACTTTTAAAGTATACTACTCTATGACAAGATATAGTACATATCGTTAGTAAACTATAGTCCATATGCGCAGCAATGTAACATAAATTATTAAATCGTAAATGAAACGTCATTTATAACGCGACCAATAGTTGTATTTAATAATATGCACCTGAAATGCAATGTAAAAATCCGTTTCCTACGAGTGAAAGTTTCTCAAAACCAGCCGTACGGAGTCAGCGGTTCTCAATACAACATCCGTTGCGCTATAAATGACATTTGATTTAAGACTTATAATATATATTGGTCATCATATGGTGTAGGTACCTTTCTCAATATTTATACCTGAGAAGCATAAATAATAAAAAATACACGTTTTGAAGCACCACGAAGCCAAATCAAACAAAATCTGGATTATCTCTATCTGTCTATCTGTCGGTATTATCATTTTCAGGTAAACGACTGAACCGATTGGAACCAAATTTGGTACATATATGTTTAGACATACATAAAAGAAAGAGCAGAAAGCTTTTGGGTAGAATCACGCATGTGCAGATATGCCGGTAGTATAGGTAAATGCTGCGATAAGTTTGCCTTTACTAGAAGCACATATGGTTAAAATTTCAAAAAAATAGCCGATTAAGAAAGATGATATCGCTCAGCTTCCGCATGACACATTTAATTTTTACTATGTGCCTTGTTTTTCTTTACTAATTTCAAAGAAATGACTATAAAGTTGGCACATTGCGCAGTATGCGTATGCGCGCATCTGATATTTACCATATATGCGATATGTCGCCAAGCGGAAAACATATTCTTGGTAACGATTCTACTAGTTGTGTGTCCATTGGTAATATCTTAATAAATCAACAGTTGTCTTCTGTACGCGCAGACCATGCGCATATTATGTTTTAAATGTAGGTACCAGGTTAGTAGGTATTGTTTCTAACAAGAAAAGAGATATAAAGGATGATGAATAATAATACCTACATAACTGGTTTTAACTTTACCAGCCGCTGGTCAGGCGCAGGAGCAAGCAATTGGTGTAAATTTTCTTGGTTCTTGGTTGTTACTATACCTACCCTAAGCTACCGAATGCAAACAGAACGAACTAAATATCTTGAAAACTGTAAGAGTAGATGCAGCTTCGAGTGGACGGACGGAGAAAGTGGCAATAACAGCGCCTTCCAACATGTATTGGAAAATGCGCTAGAACTGCCCTCTGCCATATTTGCTATGCGCACCACTTTTTTGTAAGACGAACATTTGGTGCAATATGTTTAGGTTATTTCAACGATGAAGTGCGCATAATTTTTTTTAAAGTCACATGAAGAAACTGTCCGCAATTGCAGTTCCAAATATAACATTTTGTGGGGACCAGACTTTTCACACGCCCGTTTAAGGGTGCATCTTTGGAAATACAAAATTAGAAAGAATACATTCAAAATCCCAGATAGTCTTACTTGTTGTGTTCATAAGAAGAAAATGTAACTAAAAACGCAAATTTGGTACCGTTCGGGGGTGTAGCTCGCCCAAGACATAGATTAAAAAATCTATGTCCAAAGTGACACATTTTATCTGCGTCGTGCAAGTACTGGTTGCAATTTAAAAAATGTCCCTCTTTTTTAATTAAAAATTTGTTTCCAGCCCCACTCCCATTAACCACCCTTAATCAAGTTCCTAGGGGATTGACATTTTATCTGTGGCATTATTAAGAGGTAAAAAACAAGTGTTTTATGAGATCCGATTATCGCTATTGTGGTACATATCAGAGCCCCACTCTAGCCTCAATATTAGACCAAACAATCCGATACAACTGAATACCGAACGATTCTTGAGATCTTCGCACATGCATCTTTTTTACAACGCAGGGATTGATTCTGTTCCACCAGATCAGCATAGCTTGTAAAACAAATTTTTGAATTAGCATTACTTTTACTTTTATACGAGGTGGGAGGTGCATATACATACAAAATTTCATTTAAATATAACAAATAAAAAAATTGGGATTGCTCCAATACAAAAGTTGGGTTGCACATGCGCAATTTTTTAAAAATTCATCTACTAACACAGAAAACCGGATATTCATATGTTCTTTGTAACAAGAATTATAACAGAACCCTTTTTTGTAGGTTTGGGCAGTTTTTGGGTTGTAACTTTTTGGCCCGTTAGTCTACATAGCCGAAAAACAATAGGGACCTTTCTTATATCCTGAAGAACATGTGTGCCTATTTTCAAAGCGATCGGACGTTTCTACACAAAGTTATCGTGCACAGGGACAGACAGACGGACAGCAATACAAAATTATAAACGATCGCGAGGGTCGTTAATAATAAAATATTTCTATAAAACTCAAGGACCTTGATAAAACCAGCACATTAAAAGTTGACCAATATATTATGTATATATAATATAACTATAAGTATTGACATTGATTATACACACTATAAATCAAGTGTATTGATAAGAATCCCAAAATAGATCATAATTCAAACACAAAGCCAGTTCAGGTGATGTATTGTATACCTCAAAATTTGACAGAGCAAGAATAGGTCTGTGGAATAAATTACAATCCTGTTTGTAGCATAATGTAGGACGTATCTAATTACGATAACAAACAAAACACCACCTTTATCTCTAAGAACAAGGTCAGTCTTTGGCGATAATATCCATGTGATAAATTGATGTAAGTATATTACAGGTTGCTATTCTTCGTTAATAGGTCACTGCGTTACCTAAACGTCCACACTGTATACAGACTTTAGCTACACGCTAACAGCGCCATCTTACACGAAATCCACAAACACGCTAACAGCGCCATCTTACACGAAATCCACAAATTAAATTACAGGAAAAACATGTGGAATTTGATGGCGGCAACTCACATTTTAGCGATCAGGCACTAAAATGTACAAAACTTGAAAAATAAGTAAGTTTCATCCGAAACCAAAATACTACATCATTCTTCAGGGTACTACTTGTGACAAGACACTAATAGTTTGCTACACTATTTGATATTTATTTAGTGGTGTACCTTTAAAGGTTACGTAATATTTTTTTTTCTTTTGTATTAATGCGAAATATGTATCTCATCACGTAGTTGTCTCAGATGAAGGTGTTACGAATTATCTTTTACGAAAAAAGTAAAAATATTTTGAAATTTGTACATTTGAAATTTGAATTTATATTAACCTCACATTT
>NW_022170509.1:9463281-9597729 GCF_008802855.1 Photinus pyralis | reverse complement strand
CTTTCAAGTGGTTTAATTTTGTAACAGTAAAAATAGTGATATGCAAGAAGACAACAAAGGGAAAATAATATTCTATTAAATTAAAAGGAAGTATTTTCCTACTTACATGTAACTATAGGCGTATACAAGGTAAGGCAGTATTATTTATTTCTACATCACAATAAAAAATGCCGATGTTCGGCTTGCCATTTACACTCTCATTGCCAATAAATAAATTTTCACTTTATTGGTGTGCTTGAAACTCAAAATTACATTATTTTTCTTGCTCGATTCTTTTTCATGACGTCCACATTGGGATATATTAATTTTGAGATTTGCTGCTTAAATGCTCTATTGGTTATTTCCGAGGTTATTTCCTAATAATTAATAAAAATATTAATTACTGTACAATAAACAATAGATCATGAACACTTTAAAACTCGGTATTGTATCAATTGAAAGTTGGCCACATTTTTGTTGTGTGCAAGGTATCATTCTACCTAACAATGAACCGACAATCAGTATTTTATAGCGATACATTTTTAACAGCGAAAACTAGACATGCTGCAAGATTAATGCAAATTATTTTTTACGTAACACTTCTTTTCAAAGTGATCGTTTTGTGGGTACATTTGGTCTTGCATTCACTTTGAGCTCTCTACAGTATCATGCCATATTTTTTTCGAATACGTTCAATTTCAATTATTATTCCCAAACATCAAAATCGCAAAAGAGTCGAATCTGGGGAATAATAGGCCTAATTTTTTGTATTATCCGTTGGTATTATCTAAAATCAATTGAATCTTATACTCGAACTTTTCCCATCTGCTCAAGCCCGCTAGTCTTTAGTTCAAACTATTTTATAACTTGCATTTACCCTTAGTTTTAATCCTTGTTTCGTATGAAGACTGAAAAGCGTGACGTGTCACCTCTTCGACTTTCGCATTTTAGTTGTAGTTCTCACGGTACTAAATCTAATCGAGGTGGAAACGAAGGCGACCATACAAATCATTTCACGGTACAATGGGTAAGGGGTGTTTAGGATTGATAGACAATTTTTTCTCGCATACTTTAGCGTTAGGAAAGATCTCAGTGGTACTTAATAGTGCGACAATATGTGAGCGTGATAACTTTTCAAAAGTATTGCATCTTTTGTCCTTATCTCTTATAGCTTTCATTTCGTATAATGTAACTATAGTGGTGTTATAAAGTCAAATTCATCTTAACGAGGAATGGGAGCTATTTAGTATTCGAGTGTAACTATTTTGTACTTTTGTTAGTGTAGGTGTTTTTTTTAAATGTCTTAAGTATCGAATAGCACCACTGTACAGGGATATTTCACAGGCTGCATGAAACCTTCTTTGAGCGATCTTTTCATTTACCCAACATATACTCGGTTAGTGTATGAAATTGCCACGCCCTCTCATCAGGTATTGGGTAAGCAAGAGAATGGCTCAACATTCATTACACTAATGCATTTCTGTTTGAAGTCATAGCTGCCAATTTGTAACGTAACATAGCCACTAAGTTCATTTCCGATCACAAAACATACAAAACGTTTATCATTTACTTGGGAGCTTTACTTAAACTTCGTGTTTTGTGCAATATTGCTTAGGTTATTGTTTGAAACATGCTCCTGTTGCTCTTGAATTGTTTAAACGTATTGTAATCTATGTTTCGGAAATGAGTGTATCAGTGTATGTAGTAACAAATGTTGTTAATGTTGCTTTTAAAATTTGAATTGAGCCACACAAATGAAAGTTTGATGTGGTTGACAGCATTTGTTTCACTTGCAACTGAATTTTTACTAGTGCCTATAGCGATGAATTTGTATTTTAGGTTTCAATATTGTTGTACATATATATTAAGTTAGTATTAGTCTTGTCACATGTGGAATACTAATATCTAAAACTTCTAAGGTAAAATGAGTAAAGGCTACTTAATTGACGTTGTGGTGATTTAGTCTAGAAGCAAATCGAGCGATGTTGAATAACTGCTCTGCTAAGTGATTCTATATTATAATTTTTTTAGCATTTTAAGTTTTTTGACTGAAATGAAAATCCTATGTAAATGAATGCACAATAATATTAAGTATTTCGTAAACTTTTCATGTTTGCAGATTTTGTACCGATTTTTACACTTAAAAACGTTTTATTTCATTTACTATACAGTTTCAGTTCGTAATTACCAACAATTACATTATGAAACGCTTTTTACGATGTTATTTAAATAAGTGATTTGTTTATCATAACGTCTATGTAAAAATCAATTTTTTACATGCAGTGAAATTTTCTATTGCGATTCATTGTTTTTCGTTAAATTTTACAAACAGCATTATGTTTTGGCAATTGAACAACTCAAATTGCTCCAAATGCCCTTAGTAATGTGATGCATCTAATTTAAGGATTATGTTTACATTACAAATATAAACAAATAAACATATTATTTTGCTTTATTTAGTTTCTTGAAATTATGAAATAGGTAAACGGCGGTACTAGTGTTACGACCCTATCCCAACTTTTCACACACTGTTTTTTATTGGTTTACCATTGGGGGATAGACGAAAAATGGAATTTGATTTGGTTCAATGGACCAATATCTTGAAGCTGTCCCTTTGAAGTAAATCTATTTGTCTTGAAATTTCGTTTCACATTTTAGTTAAACGGTGGCAACGAAAAAAAGTTTGATTTGATTGGAAAGGTTTTTTTGAAGCACAGGTTTGAGTTTTAAAAATCACATCGTTTAGGTTCTAAACAAGACTACGCTCTTGAGAAGGAAAATTTTAAAATGAAATTGCATGAGAAATTATATATATTTATACTGTTATTTAGGTATTTAAATTTACAATGCAAATATTTATTCTTTTGCGGCTCTTTCATTTGTCTTTGGTTTCTTTTTGAACAAGAAATTAAATGTACAAACATATACATCCTACCAGCCATCAAACGTCATGCGTTATAAATTTGCTATACATTCAATGTCCACCTCCCGTTCCGATGGAATCTCTTAATAATTTTTTTGGGTTATCCGTAATATACACAGAGTTGTATACAACTTGGTGGCAACGGCTCCGCCATTAAAAGTCGGCCACTGTAGTTTGAGTTATTTTTTCCATACCATTCCACAATTTTTACTGGGCATTTGTTCTTACAGTGCCTATACTATATGACACTAGGGACACCAGTGGCGTCGCCAAAGTTTGGTGTCCGACCATAGGAATAGAATTACTGAGAGAAAGGGGGCGAAATTCTTTCCTAAACATAATAATCTACTCTTGATTGGCTTTACAAGGGATAACTCCGCCCTCTTTTTCTCACTAATACCAAAGAGTACATACCAATAGTAAGAGATCCAACGGTATAGGGAAAAGTATTGTATGTGTAATGTGTGTTGCCTAACCAATTTTACTGATTTTTCGCGGATTTATTGTACCGCACGCTACGCCTGAGGGGCTAAACAAGATTTTTAAGGCGACTACTTGTTTGTAAATTTATAAATATAAATGGCAGAAGTTCCAGCGTTGCCAATTTTTTGTGTTTGCTTACCTACATATTTTCGTAGGTAAGTGCACAAGTGCATCAAAATTACCGATAATTTTTTTTAAAGCATGTTGTCTAAAAACTGCATGAGTTTATTTTTATATTTTGGCGAAAGAGCCCGACACCGAAGGTGGAGGGCTCTTTTAACAAAATATGAAAATGACCGAATGCAGTTTTTTACTGACAACATGCTTGAATAAAAAATTATCAGGTTTATTTTGATGCACGAGTGTAATTTAGGGGAATATTTCCCGAACAAGCATTACTTGTCAAACTGACGTTATCTGCTTATAAATTGTCGGTGTATTGTGAAATTGTCCAAAGGAGTGGCCAGTTGCCATGGATATGGACAGTGCAATTACCGCAGGGCTCTTTCACTTTCTACAGTGCAATTATCGCTGTAATTGAGCGATAATTGCGCACCTCATATGGCATTTATGACATATCAGGGAAATATTCCTTGAAAGCAATTTACTGGAATATATTTTCTATTGCACTCAAATCACAATAGATGATTTAAATGAATTTAATGCGAGGAATTTCGTACTTACCGTACCTGTATGCGTAATTTCGTTATACTGAAATATTTTCTCCCATAATTATCTCATTCAATTTGCTTATTTGTATTTTTTTGTTATGATAAATCGAAGAAACGAAAGAAGTTAGCATTTTAGTGAAAATCACTCGTGCCGTGAAATTATTGAAACAAAAATTAGATTTTTACGTAAATGCTAAATTCTAATTTATTTAATTTTTCCCGTTTCCAGAATTGAAAAATCATAAATGAATACATGAGCAGACGTAGAATTTTCCGAGTTACAAGAAACCTATTTACAACTTTGCTCTAAATTAATTTGGGGAGAAAATATTTCTATATAAAGAAATTTGCATTGCACTATAGCATTTAAACAGTTTCTACACCTTGTGTAGCCCAATTTCGAAATCCAAAATATTTACGCTTAACATTGCGCGCAATGTGATAATATAATAATAATGTACGTAGGATTGTAAGGAGTAGGAAATATTGAGTTGGTGGTTAGGTGATTACCTATAGGTCCTCAGAATAAAACAAAAAGAGCGAATTAATACAAATGTTTACAGTCCATTAGTCACATATAGATAGGTTCCATGAATAACATTCAACAAACAAAACTGTTTACTTTTTACTCGTATTTCCCCTTTAAATGTTTTAATTTTTTGTTGTTTACATGCCCTAGCGATTTTGATGTTCTTAAATTTTGTGAAAACAGTTTAAGATTTTTGTATAACTTACATTTCATTAAATGCCGAATTAAAAACAATTTGTGATCATCGGATCGACATCACATCGTTCTTTTTCTAGGGGAAATCGAAAAAAACTTATATTGTCAGCGTTTCGGCGATTTGCATCGCAATTAATATATACACACGAATGAACCATTGATGAAGTTTAAACTTTTAAAGATACGTTATCAAAACACAATATAACTTTAACAAACCCTGGGATGTGGTACTGTTTAGCACTTGAAGGGAACTAACTGTACGTACAAAGGGTGGAAAGTCCAGGTGAGTAACAAATGAAACATTTAATGACATTTTTGTCATTGTACCAGTTACTCAATTGAATTATGGTAATTACTTTCTATTCAATAAATGCCAACTAAACAGGAAGATATTAATCTAATTAACAATGTACTAAACCTCCGTTGCTTATTTCTTTTATATTAAGCATAATGGTTTTCTAATTATATCATGTCCACATTTTATACAGCCAATAAGAAAGAAAATTAAATGTGACAACCGCGCAAATATTTTAAAACGCTATTCTATAAAGAATTCTGCAAATTCCAATTGCGCGGCAAAATTTAAAGGGGCGGTTAGTTCTGGCCACCTCTACGCGAGGACCCGCTTTTGGAATCGTAGCGGGCGAGTTCTTATAGCCAACACGCGTTTATGCCATGGGTACTCTTTGCTAATACTATTCCTATGAACTCAAGAATAATAAGGGCCCAGACTGAAGACCAATGGTGGCCAAGAATTGTCCCTTGGTATTGAATCAACAATCTCTCTCTGCACTGTCAGTGGCGTGATTGGCTTCCATTATAACAGATGGCGACACTTGACGCGATAGGTGTCCTCGTGTAATAAGGCACTTACAACGTCCGTCTATCAAATTGACATTTTAAAAAAATTTGTATGAGGCTTTTTGGGAATATCACGTACTATATAAAGTGACTTTTAAAATTTTGATGCAAATGGTGGTCTCCGGTTCTGCACATAAATATCTTCGATGTAACTCGATTGATTATTTACGTCAATCAGCCGTCAATCTTCAATTGCTTAAAAATTAACGCAACTTTTAGGTAGTATCAACCTTTGAAACCTCAATTTTAATTTTTTATTATAAAGGTACCTATCCAAAATTAGAAAAATGAAAATTGGACGGTATATACGGCCAAACTGCATTTTTGCATAAGATGATGGGAATATTGTTGAAATGCCAATGTTCGAATGCATAAGATACAATCGAAAAAGGGACGATTTTTGGAAATTTACAAATGAGAAAAATGGTTTCTACGCATGTGCAATGCGATATTCGGTACCACTGTTTATTTGAATGTTTTGGGTCGATAACCTATTGAAAGGGAAGAGCCAAAAGTCACAATTTAATTTTCCCAGTTTTAACATACTAAACATTTTCGATTTAATCTTATAGTATTTTATATACAGAGTCCTGCAACTGTGTGTCGGTGTTTCGTAGCTTATACCAGTTAAAAAAATCATTTGTGCAAATGTCAACTACTTATAGATAGTGACAATAAATAACGCCTGTCAATGTAGTGTCATCACGCAATTAGATTAAAAAAAAAGGGTTCGACGATGAGCTCGACTTCCACCTCCAAAAGTGAATTCGATTAAGTAAGATAAAAATCTTAAAAGGTACGGCGGGAAACCTGCGAAAACGGATTTTCACTACCCCTTACGGCAGTTAACTCTCCCGTGGCACGGGATTTTTTGACCCGCGCGGCACCCTCAAATCAACTATACCCAATTTGCGAAGGCTGAACTCAACCCACTACCTCGTACGAATTTTTTGTTCGAAACGTTGCGCAAGCGTACTCCGCAGTTGGAGTGAAGGAGGGGGGATTCATAGTTCTACGAACTCCCGCCTCGGAAGTAACTATCTGCTCAAATTTCAGGTCTCGCTACTTCAAACGGAGTGATGAATGAGCGATGATTTTACTCCCGTGCAAAACATAGAGTGCATACCGAGCCATAAGAAGTAGTCACTTCAAAAATTGTTTTCGATTCCTATAGCAGCATTTTGTTCGATGAGCACACCCACCTTAGCAGTGGTACCGTTGTTGTTCCCTATCGGAGTGCATTTTATGCGGAAGAACACGTTAAATTATTTTTCTATCATATAAGCGCCCCGAAGATGGAAATTTCAGCCCTTTCGGCGGAGGAGGCCGACGGCCCCTTGATGGTGCGGGACTGATTGTTCATTCTACCGCGCATCTCTTATAAAAATTTTGCCCCCTCCCTGCTCAAACCGTTGGACTTCCGAGATTTATTTTTCGATACCTGCGCGAAGAGTTTTTTCAAAATGTTTTTGAGGAAATCATTCGAGATATTCCTGAAAAGGTGTCTCGAAACGTCCCTTGCGCCTTCTCGTTCTCTCCATGTCCCCCGCCGCCCCTCGAGAAAACTTGACGAACCTAACCCAAAAAACCGCAACCCTCCGTTTCCCCGTGACGGCGCCCTAACTTGAAATTCGAAACATCGCGTCGTGACCAGAGTTGGACTGGGTCAAGCATAGAGTGACCCGGTGACCCAGTTAGTTTACTGACCCGGTGACCCAGTTGACCCGATGACCCAGCTTGACCCGGTGACCCGGCTTGACCCAGTTTGACCCGGTGACCCAGTTTGACCCTGTGGCCCAGCTTGACCCGGTGACCCAGCTGGACCCAGCTTTACTCAGTGACTCATCTTGACCCGGTGCCCCAGTAATTAAATTATTGTTAGGTATCATCCAAAACAATTTCAAGTAACTTTTAATTTAAAAAAAAACTTCCTCAATAATATTCGCCAACAAGCACGTAGCCCAATTTCATTCAAGAGAACTAATACCTAAAAAATCAAATGCATTTGTTTATAGTTTGTAGTCAAGTAGTCAATGAAAGTATTTAGAGAAAAGATTTATTTGGATTAAGCTGAAAAAAATTAAATGTGAATGAATACCTGTAAGCAAACTGGTAAGCCCTGAAGCAAAGAAATGAAGGAGGGAACTGTTTAGAAATAACATTACTCTAATACAATTCGGGACATGGAAAGTTTTTTACGGCAGTATTAAAGCAAACATCACAGAAATGGCAGTTGTCAAGCAATCGAGTATTATTTTCAACAAACCAGCATTTCATTTATTTCATAATCTGTACACTTGAACCGAGGGCACTGACTTAACTGCGTTGTTCGATCAAACTAGGTTACTGGGTCGAATTGGGTCCCCGGGTCAAACTGGGTCACTGGGTCAAGTTGGGTCACTGGGTCAAACTGGGTCACTGGGTCAAACTGGGTCATTGGGTCTAACTGAAAAGAGTATGACGTGACCCAGTGACCCAGTTTAATTCAGTAACCCAGTTGACCCAGTGTCCCAGTCCAACTCTGGTCGTGACGCCCCGGTCCGGTTCGCCACCTTGGTCTTCCCAAAACACAATTTCCTATTTTACCATTTTTTTTATTTTATCATCCTAGAACAAGAGGGACAATAAATAAATAAATAAATAAAATCATACGGAAAATCCGTTTCACCCCCAAAAAGCTCATTTTGACTCTCGAAATACGAATTTTCAAACTAGTGACTTTACAAAAAAAAATGACCTCGCGCCATCTCCCTACCTCTCTGGAGGCCATGCGGGACTGAAAAAGTACACTTGAAACTCGCGGTATATATTTTTGTATTCCGTATTGTATTTTGAAAAGTGTTTTTTTGTAAAAATCCTCAGGAGTCTTCTTAGCAGCCTTCTTCGAAATCAACCTAGAAATTCTTCACGGAAACTTTCTTAAAATCCTCCGCAATTTTTCTGCTTCAATACTGGGGATCTTTATTTACGTAAGGAGTTGGTGGTGACTGCACTCTGCAGTTACATATTTTTTTTCCTCCCATCTTGCGTTTCGTTCTATTTTGCTATTGTTCTTTGTCTTTTTATTCTCTTTTCCTTCTGCCTCTGCACCATGTACCAGAGGCTAAAGCTACGACGAAGAGAGTCCCTCCTGGTTTTGTTTTCCTTCCCTCCCACCGGGTGTCCGCTAACATTACAAAGATATTCAATCAGATATCTATTTCGAGATCGAGTGTCTGTTGTTATCAGAGTGTAATATACCTACTTCTTCGATTTTACATAATCGCATTAATTTATATAAACAATGATTCCTAAAACACACTATCTCCGTCGGCGTTGTATAACACAAACAAACGCCGTGTTTTCGATAACCTGCGACTGCATTTTTTACACATAGGTACTCGGTAAATGATTCGTTTATGTCGTATACTGGATTGTCCTTTTGTCTCAGGTTACCATATAAGATTAAATGAGCCAATGAGAAAGCAGAAAGTATCCCTCCTACCTATACGTTTATTCAATCACCTGCAGTTTTGATTTAAATCTTTATAGATCAGTTTGTTTGAATATCCAAGCAATTTTCGAATTTTCCAAAAATGTTGGTTATTTTTACGAGTTTTTTGGTGTTCGACTTGTCCAACAAAAGTGAGTTGCTTAACGCTACTGGGTTAGGATCACAGGATGACACTACCGGTAATTATACCATCCTTTCATTGTTTTATTAAACAAATAGGTTTTCAGTGAGCGATAAAATGGGGCACATTTTGGTAGAAGTCATCTTTTACTTGTCTGAAGGGATATTTGCTCTTATATTCATAGGAAGCATGCTAAAACTGATGACTCACTATAAGATCCACAAAAAAATTGCTACCTGCTGGTTTTTGCTGATGTATCGCTGGGACATCAGAAGTTGTAGTTACATCCATCCCAATCCGTCCCCGGATCGTTTAAACTTGATTTCTGAAGATAGTGAAACTGAAGAAACCACCGTTTGAATAGAATGTATTAGAGATGCTGCATGAATAATGTATGAAAACTAGTTAAATTCTACTATTAATTGTAGTTAAATATATTTACTAATAATATACGTAATTACGACGTCCAGTCCTTTTCAAGCCCATTTTATCCCACAAGGTCGATATTGACCCCATAAATAAGCATGTGTAGTGCAACGGAAAGCTGTCAAAGTCGTTGCTGATGTAGGTACCAATTTTGTTAGGAAAAAATTAAACGGCCGATTTTCTTACTCCGAACTCGATATGGTATGCATCAGGTTCCTTCCCAGATTCTATAACCTTCTTCTATCTCAAATTTTCTACCAGAATTTTCGCCTTCCCTCATGGAATACGCCTCTAAGAAAATCCGCCCCCTCCGTAACACTCGCTCATTAGGATCTTACTCTCCCGAGGAAACATTCGTGTTCAGGATAACTGGACCCAGAAGTGTGGCGCTAAGGGTGTTTGCACACCTTGAAATTGCTGGTTTACGTCATGGTTGAAATTGATTGTACCCTTATTTTTCATGAAAAACAGCTTATCTATGAATTCCGCCTGTCCGTCCGTCTTAGGGTTTGAGATCTCAGCACTGGGACCTCGTAGAAGGCTGACGTTTTTTTGTGTTTAATAGACCTCAACATGTAAGCTGGGCGAAAAGCAAAATTAATGTTGAATAAAGCACGCTTGTCCGACGGCAGATCGGTATTGAAACTCCATTCCAGGCCGGATAAGTGTGCGTATGGTAGTACCGCGCTAGGGCATTTTTCCGACCGGCCCGAGCGTATTGCGTCCGGACAAGTGTGCTTCAAGCTTAAGGATTTGCGCATGGGCGCATGTGTAGAGCCAAACTATTGAGCTAACTATTTATTTTTGGGGGCGATTTTTTTGAAATGTTGATATTGTCCTTCTGATAAAAGCAAACCCATTTCCGAAAATCAAACGGGACTAATGGAGCTTCAAATCGTAATATCTCGAGAGCGGAGTGTTGGAGGTGGATACTCACAAAAGGAAGCGGGGGTGCCTTATCTCGAGTTATATTTTAGGTGATTTATTTCTTTACCCCAAGATTATATTGTATTTTCCTACGTAAATACCTGCTTCATAATTTACAGTTATCGTCTGTAGGTAAACGAGTAGCTGATTCTTTATTCGTAAACAATGTTGACACAGTCTGATTTCTGTGATTTATAACTAGTGGATAGAGCTGGTTCTAAAGTTGGGTGAATGGCTGAATTTTTACTCGGGGAACTACTATTGCGAATGTTTGTTCTTGCAATGTAATTTACTTTGATTAAATGGACAATAATTATACAAGTGGGTGTATAAAGCGTTGGGATGTAACCCAACTTTAACAGTTGGCGGTGGTGCAACTACTGCGGTTAATTTCACATTGGTGAATTTGCCAAAAAAATGATCTCTAGTCAAACGGAAAGGAATGTTATGGCACTTAAAAGTATTCTTTGTATATAAATAAACAAGACTTAATAAACGCACTCATATTTGATAATAATGTCTTATTGATACAAGTACAACAGTTTGCTGCTCTTGAAAAATGAAATACTTGAATACATGATATGATTTTAAGGAACTGGGATGTCCATATTCACTTTTGGGAGACAAATAATAGCAATTTAAGAGTAAGTGTCGGTTGCTGCGACCATTTGTATCTAAGGGGCTTGTTTGCAGAATGTGGAGGGCTCTATTTGCACCTCCTAAAGTATTGACATGGTCACGATGAATTCGGACAAGGCTCAGGCAAAGCGTAAGCCTGAACCGAGTAATGAGGTCTGCGCTGGAAGTAGTACGGATAACACCATGGGGGGACCCCACCAATTGCTGGCATCAGACGATTCTCCGAACCATCTTTTATATAAAAAGGTAACTATTTGTTAACAACATTTGAAAATGTGAAATAGCACATTCGTGAATCTGCAGCATATGCTATTGAAATCATAAGTTGTCGGAAGAATTCAAAGGGTGACATTTCTGAAGTCGTGATGAAATTCAATTTATTTAAAACCTGCTTTGACTTGATCACACTTGAAATTGAGGTACAAATGCATGACTTATCAGCAGCATTAAACTACAATAATTGTGTTGTGATTTATCCTGTTATTTATACATTGCAATCTTTATATCATGTATGAATTGTAGAGATTCTAGAGCAATATCAAGTCGCCAGAGCATTAGCCACTGACAAAGGGGAATGTAAGCGGATGTGACTCATTCTTTCTGTTATGCCTTCTAGATTTTTCGTGAAGTTTGTTATATAAGCAAATTGAATTGTGTTTAGTTTTGGTCTCAACATCCATGCCGAAGTGATAAATAGTGAAATTTGCGCATGTGTGTTACAAATTTGAGAACAAGTAAGTGATAATAATTAACTTTAAATCAATCTCTTTAAGGTTGTTTTGTTACCCAATAAATGAAGTTATACATCACTGGATGGCAGCACGTGTACAAGTATTTACGTAGCCAGTTTTACACAGCACAATTTGTAATCTCACGTCCGCCTTACGCAGCACAACTTTTAAAGTATACTACTCTATGACAAGATATAGTACATATCGTTAGTAAACTATAGTCCATATGCGCAGCAATGTAACATAAATTATTAAATCGTAAATGAAACGTCATTTATAACGCGACCAATAGTTGTATTTAATAATATGCACCTGAAATGCAATGTAAAAATCCGTTTCCCTACGAGTGAAAGTTTCTCAAAACCAGCCGTACGGAGTCAGCGGTTCTCAATACAACATCCGTTGCGCTATAAATGACATTTGATTTAAGACTTATAATATATATTGGTCATCATATGGTGTAGGTACCTTTCTCAATATTTATACCTGAGAAGCATAAATAATAAAAAATACACGTTTTGAAGCACCACGAAGCCAAATCAAACAAAATCTGGATTATCTCTATCTGTCTATCTGTCGGTATTATCATTTTCAGGTAAACGACTGAACCGATTGGAACCAAATTTGGTACATATATGTTTAGACATACATAAAAGAAAGAGCAGAAAGCTTTTGGGTAGAATCACGCATGTGCAGATATGCCGGTAGTATAGGTAAATGCTGCGATAAGTTTGCCTTTACTAGAAGCACATATGGTTAAAATTTCAAAAAAATAGCCGATTAAGAAAGATGATATCGCTCAGCTTCCGCATGACACATTTAATTTTTACTATGTGCCTTGTTTTTCTTTACTAATTTCAAAGAAATGACTATAAAGTTGGCACATTGCGCAGTATGCGTATGCGCGCATCTGATATTTACCATATATGCGATATGTCGCCAAGCGGAAAACATATTCTTGGTAACGATTCTACTAGTTGTGTGTCCATTGGTAATATCTTAATAAATCAACAGTTGTCTTCTGTACGCGCAGACCATGCGCATATTATGTTTTAAATGTAGGTACCAGGTTAGTAGGTATTGTTTCTAACAAGAAAAGAGATATAAAGGATGATGAATAATAATACCTACATAACTGGTTTTAACTTTACCAGCCGCTGGTCAGGCGCAGGAGCAAGCAATTGGTGTAAATTTTCTTGGTTCTTGGTTGTTACTATACTAAAGCTACCGAATGCAAACAGAACGAACTAAATATCTTGAAAACTGTAAGAGTAGATGCAGCTTCGAGTGGACCGACGGAGAAAGTGGCAATAATAGCGCCTTCCAACATGTATTGGAAAATGCGCTAGAACTGCCCTCTGCCATATTCGCTATGCGCACCACTTTTTTGTAAGACGAACATTTGGTGCAATATGTTTAGGTTATTTCAACGATGAAGTGCGCATAATTTTTTTTAAAGTCACATGAAGAAACTGTCCGCAATTGCAGTTCCAAATATAACATTTTGTGGGGACCAGACTTTTCACACGCCCGTTTAAGGGTGCATCTTTGGAAATACAAAATTAGAAAGAATACATTCAAAATCCCAGATAGTCTTACTTGTTGTGTTCATAAGAAGAAAATGTAACTAAAAACGCAAATTTGGTACCGTTCGGGGGTGTAGCTCGCCCAAGACATAGATTAAAAAATCTATGTCCAAAGTGACACATTTTATCTGCGTCGTGCAAGTACTGGTTGCAATTTAAAAAATGTCCCTCTTTTTTAATTAAAAATTTGTTTCCAGCCCCACTCCCATTAACCACCCTTAATCAAGTTCCTAGGGGATTGACATTTTATCTGTGGCATTATTAAGAGGTAAAAAACAAGTGTTTTATGAGATCCGATTATCGCTATTGTGGTACATATCAGAGCCCCACTCTAGCCTCAATATTAGACCAAACAATCCGATACAACTGAATACCGAACGATTCTTGAGATCTTCGCACATGCATCTTTTTTACAACGCAGGGATTGATTCTGTTCCACCAGATCAGCATAGCTTGTAAAACAAATTTTTGAATTAGCATTACTTTTACTTTTATACGAGGTGGGAGGTGCATATACATACAAAATTTCATTTAAATATAACAAATAAAAAAATTGGGATTGCTCAAATACAAAAGTTGGGTTGCACATGCGCAATTTTTTAAAAATTCATCTACTAACACAGAAAACCGGATATTCATATGTTCTTTGTAACA
Organism: Photinus pyralis; assembly: GCF_008802855.1. Taxonomy (NCBI): domain Eukaryota; kingdom Metazoa; phylum Arthropoda; class Insecta; order Coleoptera; family Lampyridae; genus Photinus; species Photinus pyralis. Next base: position 9,583,511 of record NW_022170509.1, on the reverse strand, counting down.
AGAATTATAACAGAACCCTTTTTTGTAGGTTTGGGCAGTTTTTGGGTTGTAACTTTTTGGCCCGTTAGTCTACATAGCCGAAAAACAATAGGGACCTTTCTTATATCCTGAAGAACATGTGTGTCTATTTTCAAAGCGATCGGACGTTTCTACACAAAGTTATCGTGCACAGGGACAGACAGACGGACAGCAATACAAAATTATAAACGATCGCGAGGGTCGTTAATAATAAAATATTTCTATAAAACTCAAGGACCTTGATAAAACCAGCACATTAAAAGTTGACCAATATATTATGTATATATAATATAACTATAAGTATTGACATTGATTATACACACTATAAATCAAGTGTATTGATAAGAATCCCAAAATAGATCATAATTCAAACACAAAGCCAGTTCAGGTGATGTATTGTATACCTCAAAATTTGACAGAGCAAGAATAGGTCTGTGGAATAAATTACAATCCTGTTTGTAGCATAATGTAGGACGTATCTAATTACGATAACAAACAAAACACCACCTTTATCTCTAAGAACAAGGTCAGTCTTTGGCGATAATATCCATGTGATAAATTGATGTAAGTATATTACAGGTTGCTATTCTTCGTTAATAGGTCACTGCGTTACCTAAACGTCCACACTGTATACAGACTTTAGCTACACGCTAACAGCGCCATCTTACACGAAATCCACAAATTAAATTACAGGAAAAACGTGGAATTTGATGGCGGTAACTCACATTTTAGCGATCAGGCACTAAAATGTACAAAACTTGAAAAATAAGTGAGTTTCATCCGAAACCAAAATACTACATCATTCTTCAGGGTACTACTTGTGACAAGACACTAATAGTTTGCTACAATATTTCATATTTATTTAGTGGTGTACTTTTAAAGGTTACGTAATATTTTTTTTTCTTTTGTATTAATGCGAAATATGTATCTCATCACGTAGTTGTCTCAGATGAAGGTGTTACGAATTATCTTTTACGAAAAAAGTTAAAATATTTTGAAATTTGTACATTTGAAATTTGAATTTATATTAACCTCACATTTTGGTGTTAATACTGTTAGTTTCTGTGAATATAAATAACTAATTGTATATAAATAAATTACATAATTAAATTTACATTACCCTGGTGTCAGGTGTGTTGTGTATTTTTATCTCTTTTTTGTATTGAGAACTTTTGCAACTTACCGGCAAACTTAATGCATATAAACATAGTTAGGTCAAAGCAGTACCCGAAAAAGTAAGAGTTATTGACTTTGTTGTTATCCTTGGGTTTGGTCATATGCTTTATATTACAGTAAATCTTGAGGTAATTGCCTAATTGGGAGTGAGAGGAGCATTTTTAATCATTCCTAGATGCGTCTTCGTTCTCTCCAACCTGTGTCAGTATTATATGCCTCAAAATGGCACAGTATATCTATGGGGTTTTGACAAAACATCGTAAGCGACAAATTTGGCGAAAGTCGGATTTGTAGTGTAGAGACTAATATTTAACACCCTTAAAGGAAAATGGTACAGGTTCGTACAACTAGAAATACTAGATAGTCTGCTTAGTTGATTCTAAGAGGTTGATTATAATTTATTTTATTTATTTATTTACTAACAAAACAAATTATAAAATCGATGAAAAATCCTGAACCTTTGATTTTTCAAATCCTACGCGATTACACAAAATTACACAATCCGAAAGCAAAAATGTCATTGAAAAGTGTTATCTACGCATCAATAGTGTGCGACTATACAGTATTTACTTTTAATCTACTCTTCTGATTTTCAGGGTCACAGAGTTCAATTAGCTTGAAAACTGTGGAAGCCACAAAACTTTCACGTCTTCCTGTACTGTTTAAAACATTCTTCTCTCTTTCAGTTTCTGCATCTCCTCTACTTGAATTTCTGTTTTCGTGTCCGCGAAACTGCTTATCTTCAAACTAATTAACTTACGCAGCGATAACAAATTTCATATCGCAACCACCAGATTTAAATGAGATAGCTTTAACAAAACATGATTTCCAAATTGCCTAATATTTCTAAATGAACAATCAAAATAAGTACAATAAGCAACAAATAATTTTGATTTCAAATTCAAATAGCATGATCGAAAGTGTGTTCAATCTCAAATTAACTACCACATTTATGTTCAAATAAAATTGAAATTCACACATACAGGGTGATCTATCATTATTGTAGGTGCTCATATCAAATAAAACGTCCGCATGACGTAGTTACCACAACAATACATTTTATAAAGGCTTATGGCAAAGACCTCTGCGTGAAAGACGGTGGCTTTTTGCCCCAGTGATTACAAGGCATTACACCTTGAATTGTTGTTAATTATTCTGTATGTTTTTTAGATGGAGAAGATAGTAGAGAAAATGCAAGACGAAACTATAGGCGTTCCAGTTCGTACAGTTAAGAGTTTTATATCGAAAATACCATCAGTATTCACCGGGTCAGATCTGATAATGTGGATGCTCAAAAATTTGGACATAGAAGATCAAACCGAAGCGTTACACATGGCACATCTGATGGCGGCGCACGGATATATTTTTCCTATCGACGATCACATTCTAACTTTAAAGAACGACAACACCTTTTACAGGTTTCAGACACCATATTTTTGGCCATCAAATTGTTGGGAACCGGAAAATACGGATTACGGTAAGGGGAAGTTTGTCATTTTGTGTATGTAAGACTGGTTACTTTAGCCGTGTATTTATGTAAGAGAACAATGCAAAATAAAACGCGACTAGAATTGGCAGATTATGAAGCGGAAAATTTGGCGCGGTTACAAAAGATGTTTTCTCGAAAATGGGAGTTTATTTTCATGCAAGCGGAAGCCCAGAGCAAGGTTGACAAGAAACGCGATAAATTAGAAAGGAAAGTACTCGATAGTCAAGAACGGGCTTTTTGGGATGTTCATCGACCTATGGTACGTATAATCTTTGTTTATTCCTTTGTGGCATTAGGTGGCATAACTATAAACGAATTGCTACAATGCCATTAATTGTATTAAATAAGAAATCATTTTAGCCTGGCTGTGTAAATACTACAGAAATTGATATTAAAAAAGCGTGTAGGATGAATAAAACGTTGCGCCATAATAAAAACCTACAGATCGGTATGTCATCTGGTTCTGATACTACGTACAAAACCTCTATAGAATTTTATAAAGAACAAATAAATAACTTAAAATCTAGATTCGAACGTACTAACACAAAAGTGTCAAAGGTGGCTGACGTGTAAGATTCCTTTCATCATCTTTTTGTGACGTTATTTTATTTTCTTCCTAGGTACATCACATACTATGAGCAATATTTGGAATACGACTGTTTTTTCGTGTCACCCGAGTACCCGAACCCCTGGATATCCGATAGCCCTGAATTGTGGGAGCAGGAAAAGCAAGCAAAGGACATATCAGCTCGGCGCGTGAAGCGGTGGGCGTTTAGTTTGAAGGAACTTCTTCAAGATCCCATTGGCCGCGACCAGTTTGTTAAGTTTCTAGATAAGGAGTTTAGTGGAGAAAATTTGAAGTAAGTATTTATTGATTTATTGTCTTCTTTAGTTTTACTTTTTTAAATAATCAATTACATATTTGAGTTTACTTAATTATTCAACGAATGAATTGTCCTATAATACTGAAACCTCCATATCTTTTCTACCAATAATTGACCTTTAACGCTTTGGACGGAAAGCTATAATGTTGTAGATGTGTCTTTTGAGGGTTTGATAAGATTACTCTTTTGTGTTGTGTGGAATTGGCATTGTATGGACGAATTTGATTAATCTTTGACGGCGATCACGCGCATTTTGCTTAAGACAATTAAATTTACAATAAGTGATAAAATAAATGCATATGCCTAGTCTGAAACGGCCGCCCGTCTCGTCCGGGTTCTCGATTACGCGAAAATTGCTTGATGTTTATTGCTTAAACTTGACTGAGTATACAAGACGTCAGTGGGGTCAAAACTTCAGATTGGGATATCTCAAAAATGGAGTTTCAGAAGAGGTACTCTCAAAAGGAAAATAGGAGGTGTGAACGTGACGTATCTGTTGGTGTTGTTAAAGCTTTAAATTCGAATATCTCGAAAGTGAAGCGTCAGAAGTGGTACTCTCAATGGGGAAATGGAAGGTCTGGACGAGACGACTCCCTCCCCCCTCTCCTTTCTCCTTTTAAAAGGTAGCAGCAATTTGGAAAATTTGATAGGGGAACGCCTTCTGCAATACAATTGGACCTTTTATATCGACTACTCGTCGAAAGTGAATTTTAAAAAATGGTTCACGATTTGAATCAGGAACAAACTTGGCTCCCAATTTTTCAAAATCTGGTCATTGTAATTTTGTTTAATCACTGGAATAATTTACCAATATTACGCAGTATGAAAAGGTCAATTTTCCCCTTGTATACTTAGGGTTTTAACACCCAGCAAATGCACTGATTAATTCTCCAAACTGTTTGTCAGTTGCCGTTTAATCCAGTATCTTATTATCGTTCCGGATAAACATCACAGGCGCACAAATTTGGTTAATAAATGGGCATCTTATCGTGACTAATTACTTCAAGTATAAACGCTATAAAACGTTTTGTACTTTTGACCACAACGATTTTATTTAGACGTGATCACGCTGATCAAATAATGCAACAAAACGAAAATACGCCACTTTATATTAATTTTACTCGTGATAGCAATTCGCAATGAAAAAGCACACCCGACAATACTTCGTCGAATTGGTTGGGACAATTTTTCCTTGTAATTTGGAAATTAAGTTCAACTTTCCCAATAAAAGTATCACGTACGATTACGCGGTGGCAAATCTTCCATATACCTCGATTATACAGATTAAACTCTTAGTTGAAAATATCTAAAATTCCGCTCATGACTTAGATAGGTTCGCCTTGAAGGTTCAGCGAAGAATCTCTCTCTCTCCCACCCAATTTTTTCTAATGCAGTCGCCAAATCCAAAAACCGAAACGGACCCAACGCAAACCAAGCCTTGATAACTTTTTTAGGGTTGAGTTTTAAACGAGCTATGCTTTGTCCCAATCGTCTGTCGCTCAATGGCTTCATGTCCATCGATTTAAAAGAGAACGGATAGACCGATTACGATGAAATGTTGCAGGTCTCTTTTGACATCTCCGTTAGTTATGAACCGAATTGCATGAAATTTTGTATGTAGGCACCTTGAATAAAAGTAAAACTAATGCCGAATCAAAAAATGTATTTTGCGCATGCTCAATCCGTTTTTTATTTGTTAAGATATTTAAATGAAATTTTGTATGTAGGCACCGTGGAGGCCAATCTCTCTCATTACAGACCTCTGTTATTACAGACATTTTCAGAATCAAAGGTGATATTAAGTTCAATGGCGGCATCTTAGTTAGCGGTGAGTCGGATTGCGCATGCGCAAAACAATTTTTTTATTCAGCATTAGTTTTACTTTTTACATACAACATTTCATGCAATTCGCTTTATAACTAATAGAGATGTCAAAAGGGCTTTCCTTGTTTTTTGGCTTACATTGCCAATTCACGAACTCCGATCTACAAATTTGAAAAGAATTCACCTGCAAAATTTCATCGTAATGGAGAATGAAAAAATTTGTTTTGCGCATGCGCAATCCGTTTTTTTTTTAATTTCTTAAGATATTGTCTTTATCCAAGGCGCGGGCCTCCGCTCAAATACTCTAACGCTAACCAAAATGCTGCGGGCGGCATCCATTGATCCTAATGTGACGTTCGGGTCTGAAAATGTCTATAATAAAAGAGATCTGTAATGAGAGAGATCGACTCTGAGGCTTTTATACATGTAAGGGGATAGCAGAAAATTCGTCCCGTAAGAACGCTCTGTAGAATAGGCAACGCTGTGGTGTTTTTAATCTTGCACACTCGCTTCTTATCTGAAAGCACTTCATTCTATCACATTTTAGTTCTGTTCATTTTCACTATCAAGCGGTACACGTATAAAATGTGCTATACTGGCAAATTTATAAATTGGAAACCAACATTTTCTTGAGATCTGTTCTGCATTTTGAAAATATTTCAAATTTTACCATTTTTCGTTGTCTGTCGGAAGATTTTCATTTACAAATTGTTTTTCCAAACTTGCCAAACTCATTTATTGTTCATGTTCGAAGATCCTCTAATTTCAGATCAGATCTTGCAGTGGGTATTTTGGAAAAAAAATTTACAAAATCGAACAGGAAAATGTGTTAAGGTTGCGAACAAGCAAATAGGAGAAACGCAATTTTGGGTACTTGTTATAGTTTCCAAACGAACATTCTGGGCACTTGATTTATTTGACAATAAAGTTTATTTTGGCTCCCTCTACTACCTATTTTGAACTCAATCTCCTTTTCGAATTGTTCAAATGATATTCTTAGTTTGAAGAGTCAACTCCAGACTAAAAATTCTGTCTCCGTTAATCAACGCACAGAAAACCAGAAGTTGGTGGCAAAAACAAAATGGTACATCCAAAATTCAGATGGGATAAAAAATTGTGGTTGTTAGCACTTTTGTACCGTGGTCGTTCAATGTCACTTCAGTAGTTAGGAAAATTGATTGGGCAATTATTGAATTTTACCAATCAAATCTCAACCGAACTTTAGCTATTGTGGTACAACTGGCCCTAAGTTGTAGACTCCAGACTATAAATTCCGTACCACGCTTTTGATATTCATTACACTGTGATATTATAGAGGGGTTTACGAAAGAGACGTAAAGCCTCTGCTCAACCGTTTAGACATTCTTTTACGTGTGGACTGCGCGATTGTGAGTAGGTAAGTAACAACAATTTTGGAGCACTCTGACCTTGTGTGCTGCGCATGCGCCAACTCCGAGCGAGGTTGTTGTCTAAACTCAATTCGATCGTGGCTATTGTCTAAAGTAAATGTCACTAAGGTCTTCATGGTTGTTGACTAAACCATAGAGTAAATTCAATAAGAGTTCCAGACGCTTATTAATTTGTGGTCACCTTTCACACACCTCATAAATAGATGGCAATGTAAGCGTGGGAAAATTTTCATTCAGCGCCCCCTATTATGTAGGATAGATCACTAAATTGGGTAGCTGAATTAGCGCGTTTATGAACCACTCAAAGCCGGGGCTTTACGAATTAATTTATAATGTCCGACCTTGAACTGATAAATTTACATACATTCTCTTTAAATAAATCAAAGAATTTTTCCCTTGTCTTTACTGCCCGGCCCTTCAAGAGGATGGATTCCGTAAAAAAAATACATTGTACTCTGTCGTCATTCGTTGGTACTATTGATATCCATTTTCCAAATTTTGAAACTACGTAAACAGAATTTAAATATGACGTTATGAGAAAAAAATCGTGTGAGATCGAATGGACTTCAGCGCATTTTTGTGTGGTAGACCAGTTTCTATTAGCCTGTTATATTGCAACATGAAAGTCGCAATTTAACTTTTTCAAAAGGTAACCGCGTACTGATTTTTTAGTCTTCTTCTGCAGTTGTAGAAAGATGAGGAGTGTACTTGTACCTACCAGGCCGCATAATTAACAATTCTTTAGGGACTGGGCTACATGATGTGGGGTCGGCGACATCCGGGCGCCATCCCCTAGCGTGGTTTACTAACGTGGTGATTTTTTAGTTTTTTCCTATCTTCTTCTGCAGGAAAAACTGAAAAATCACCACGTTTGTAAGCCGCCGTTTTACAAATAAATTTGCAAAAAATGCGTTAAAAAAAGAGATAATGACAAAAAAGTTAAATCACTGTTTGCTGCTAAACAATGGCCTAGACGGTCGTAAAATTGTCGTCCAACTTCAATTTCAATATGGGCATAGCTGTAGCCATATAATACGCAATGCCAAAAGTTGAGTCGAATCGATTCAAAATTCACAGTGCCCTTTTCGCATCTTGACTAATTATAAACTGAATTGCAAACTTTTGTTTATGGAAGCATTTAAATGAAATTTGATACATAGCCACTTGAAACAAAGGAAAATCTAACGTTAATTTCAAAATTTAGGTTTGCGCATGCGCAGTGTCAACTTTCTTATTTATGAAAGCATTGAAATGAAATTCTTATAAACTGAAATTGAAGTAGGACATCAAAACGGATTGCATAAACGCTATCTTTCATATTTGTGGCCGGATATTTCAATCTAAAAATAGCATATTAAATTCTGTTTTTTTAAATATAACATTGAAAAAATTCAATATCGATTCAAAAAGGTTCAAAAAAGATTTCTTAAAAATTAAAAAATTCGTTTGTAGTAATTTCTAATTTTTTCAGTGTCAGAAAAAAGGGCGATAGTTCGTAGAAAACGGTTCCTTTTGTTGAGACCTTTAATTAGAATACCATGAATGGGTAAAACGTGTGGTTGCCCCCTCCCCTCGCCTTTCCCATTTTCAAAAGTTTTACTTGCCACTAAAGGCATGCGCATGTAAAATGGTATCAGACTCTATTAGTGTGACGTCAAATTTCAGCGGGAAATTCGAAATGCTGGACTTAGCTGTTTTACTGTCGATATTGACCCCTATCGCCCCATACATTAAGTATCACTTTTAAATAGGTCCTCTTTACGGGCTTATACTGACCTTATGCGCATTACGTAAGCATATCGACTCTTATATCGAAACACTGATTACTTAACTTTAAAGGTAAGTAAACGACCGAGTCTAACAATTGGGAAAATGTAAACACAAGAATAAGGTCATGATCATTCCATATTGCCAACCTTTTGTTTTGTCATATTTCTTCGAATTAAGCGAATTATCTTTTACACATTGTATAGAAAGTGTTACATTTCGTAGTAGATTAGATTGTACACTTGCAGTTGAGTGTTGATCATTACAGTAAATGTCATAAATTGCTTCATTGCTGTAACCAAATAAGTACGTTGGGCGTTTGTTGAACTGTATTTCGGTTGAAATTGTATTTATGTCTTAAAACGTAGAGAAAAATTTTAATGAAACTCGAAAGAGTCTAAAGTGTGAGAGTGAAGGAACTACGTACGTTTTTCTAAACTAGATTTACGAGAACGCATTTCGTAACTAGGCGCTCCTTGACTAACTATAGCACCATCTCAGAACGAGGGACCGCATATCGGCACACTAATGAACGTACGATTTTCTATTTTTACAGTTAGTTACACCCCTTTAAAAAGCAGATGACAGCATCTGAGCGAAAATTAGCAATGCCAGTTTATCCTATTTGTTTGTAACTCTTATTGTATTTCCTCTATGCTGCTACTCAGTATCAAACAAACTAAAGCAAATAGAAAACTGCTTAATTAATGGTTGAAGCACGAGTCACCCACTTGATTCAAAAGACGCAAAGCAAAATTGCATTCTTTGCATTTGAGCAATGGCGTTCTCCTCCTCCCCGCTTCGTTACACATAACCACTCTCACCGCAGTCTGGTTCCATCACAAACTGCTTGCTTTTTAACCCGTCCAAGCTTTCCGTAATCGAACAACACACGTTAAACTTCTTACATCACTTCAGTTAACTTGTTTCTGCACGAATTTATTATAAAAATGATGAACTGCGTCTTCAACAAAACAAATAGGACTGACGGCCCCAGAATTTAGCGTAAACATAATTTACACGCTGTTCAACCGTCGCGACACTCGCAGCACTCCAGTACTCCAGTATTTAAGAAAACACAACTTCCGCAATAAAACACGCTACTTCTTTAAGAATTTTCAAATAAATCGCCAATCACGACGGAACGCACTAACGGTCCCCACTTCTCCAACATGAAACGCATAATTCTTCGCAACACCTTCATCTTCGTTCTCAGCACCAGATGTATATTTCCTTGAAATTAATTACCTTTTTTTAAATAACGCAAACATGTAACAAATTTCTAAGAGGAAACACAAACACTGAGAAACAAATTCAAATGAAACGAACTAACTTTGTGTTTATTTCGTAAATAATCCTCAAGATCTACTTAATAAATTGAAATAATCTCACATACAGGATGTCCCGACGTTATTTTTGCTGTTCACATTGAAATAACGTCTATATTCATTTTTAGATTTTGGGAAGCGGTTCAAGAACTAAAAGCCTTACCACAAAGTGAAGTTCAAAATAAAGTGGCGGAGATATGGAGTGAATTTCTAGCACAGGATGCAAGTTGTCCTATAAATGTTGATTCACACTCATACGAGGTCACTAAGAAAAATATGGGGAATGGGGATCGTTGGAGTTTTGATACGGCTGCGGTATGTTGGCGGTTTTGAGTGCTGTCGATTATTATAATAAAAATTACATTTATTAGGCTCATGTGTATCAACTTATGAAAAGTGATAGTTATTCGAGATATCTTCGTTCCGAGATGTACAAAGAATATTTGAATGTATCGAAGAAGAAGGTAGGAGCATGCGCCGTGTCATTTGTTTTTAATACGACTTGTTTCAGACATCTGTGAAGGGCATACGTTCCATAGTGTCATTTTCAGCACGTAAAGAGACCATTACCTAGTCATCGCTAGTTAGCACTTAGTGTAAATGTAATATTATTCTTATCGTTCATGATAAGGTCATCTTTGACAATACAAACATCGCCAACATCGTTCGGTGGAGTGTAATGTTATATTATGAAAATTTTTTAAGGCATCATTAGACGAAATTTGTTTAATGGTTTGTGTAACAGAACACCCTAGATGTCCATTTTGTTACCATTTGACAAAGTTTAGTGTTGTATGTAAACAACATTCCCAGGCATGTGCATGATACCGGTTTCATTTTTCTCTGTAAATACTTACGATAAACATGCCAGGCAATACAAGAGCTATCATATTCATTTTGTTATGTTGTGCAACATACGTGATACTGAAAATCATATCATAATTAGTTACTTCACGCACCAAGGATATTAACAGCAATTTTAATTTCAACTCCTGTCAGATATTAACTTAATTAGAAAGATGCAAACCAATGTATCTGTGTTGTTCAATCGAAAGTCGACCGATTAAGGTTAGATGATAGGTTGACAAGGACTGAACAACAACGATCTTGGAATCACCTTTGACCACGGGAGTAAAACGCAATAGAACAAAACCACAGAATTTTTGGTTTTTGTGGACTAATGATTTTAACTTCGAAACTGTTACTTTAAGAAAATCTGTGATCTACTATTAGACAATCTGATGAGGTTACGCGGTATTTGTTTTAATTGTCTGTTCATAGACGATACATGCATTGAGAGAAGTACCATTTTAACACAATATTATTTATCTTTGCCCGGTTTTCATCAGCAAATTTTATACTTTTTTCTATTTCACTGTAAAATGACAGTCTTGGTTTGATCACTTTGTCTGTCCATCTAATGAAAATGTTTGCAATCAAACCTTCAATCGGTAGCTACTGACTGACTGCTCAATAAACAAGTTGAATACTCCCATTTGCATTAAATAGATATTATTTTGTAGCTAAATACTGTCATTGTATAGGCGTAAACAGTGTAGGTGCTTTAGTGCTTACAAAACAATACAATCTTAAAAACCCCAGACCCATGTATTTAAGCAATAACTTAGTCACTCCGTCTGCCACACCTAAAACAATCCACTAACAAGCACGTGAGCACCAGTTTGAGAATACAGCGCCTTTTTACAGGGTGTCCCTGATCTGGTGGAATCGCATGAGAAAAGTTTTAATTATTTACTCGCTCATAAGCTCCCTTTTATTGCTAAAAAAACACTTTCTGTAAAAAAATTCAATTTTGCGCCAATTTTAATGTTTAAATGGTTTGAAAGTGTTCTTTAATCGTGTAAAAATCCAATATAGCGTCCATTTAACAAAATTGGTATCATGGGTGCGTTCGTTTATTTTTGCCTTTATTTTTCATTTGACCTTTTACACCCTACACCACGAACTTATAAATTAAGATGGACTGCTGATCAAACAGTTGCATAGAGGTAGAAATGGCCCTAGCATGGGCATGATGTGCACGTTTTAGTTATTTTCTAGGGGAATTTTCCTAGTGATCAAGTTTTGAGACTATTGCAGCCTTGGAAAATGACATGTATCATAGTAATTTATTTATAGCGTTTTCGATTGGCAAAACTTGTACTGCACGAGTGTTGCACGAGAAACTGAAGAAATCCATGTGAAAATTGCTCTCAATGGAACATAAATATTCATAAATATTTGTTGTCATTTGTCCATAACCTCATTTTAGATTTAGGTAATCGACAAATCTCTATTCTAAAAAATGACAAACGATTTCAGTATTATTTATGATAAACGATGAGGAATATAAATTTGAAATTCCTGTTTAAGGACCAATTTTTGGCGTTCAGTTTAATGAGTAAGTGCAACTTTTTGTAAAATAGAAGTTATGGCTAGTTCATCATCTTCGTTATCGCTAGATGACGACAAAAAACTTTCCCAACGCAAGAAACAAATTCAAATTTTCGCACGTTTGTTTTGAAAATTTGTTAACTAGCAGCTCCACGAGCTCTCGGACCTCGTGCGTCGAAATTTGCACTAAGTGCGTAATTGTTTCATCACATTTGCCAATGGAACACAGAAAATTGCCCTAAAATTACCAATAGAACGTAAAAATTGCACTCGTGCAGCACGAGTTTTGCCAATCGAAAACGCTATTAGAAAACGTGAGGTTAATGTTTGTTTATTAGTTGATTTGAATTTCGCGCCAAGTGAGTGCACATCATGGCTGCCCTCATGTAGATGTCATTTGTCAAATCAGCATTAGCAGTCCATCTTAATTTATAAGTTCGTGCCCTACACTCTGCTTACACCTGAAACGGAAAATCGAACGTACCTCTTAACTGCCTTTTTTAATATTATTTTGACATTTTTTTTAGATTAAGGGAATATATCATTTTTTGAAAATTTGTCGTTTTCGATTTTTTTGTGCTTGAATTTCCTTTGCCAATTTGACCCAATCCATTTTGAAAATAGCACCTTGTGCAATTTCACTCGATCTGGTTCTCTTTGTATATAAAGTTTACGTCAGTATTTCCTTGGTTCACCATTAGCCCTTATTGTTACCAGCGGATATTCTACGCAATTAAGTTAAGTATGGTCTGGCAGAAGAATTGATCTAAAACACTGCCAAATAACTATGTTTAGTTTCTGTGCGTTTCAAATTTGTCATACGTTTTTATTATATATAGTCACCCGGAACTTGATCTCACTAGCATTGCACCGAATAGCAATGAAATTAGTTTGTAGCATATCATTTTTAGATGACTGAAATTAAAATCGACTACTGCTGATTGCTATTTTTTGTAAATCCTTTGTCGCATTTTTACTTTCCACATTTGTATTAAATATTGAAAACCTATTAGTAATGTGCCAAAACACCTACTTGAAAAGGAGAAGTAAAAATGTACACAAACTTTATGTACTGCATTCACACGAAAGTGTAAGAACATTTTTCCAGCCGCTTTTCGTGTACTGTAGCTAGTATTTATGTAGTTTACATCTTGTTACGACTAGGCTATATTTGGATATTAATTTAAATCACTGTGAAATTTAGAGTGTAGATAATGCAAAACATATCTGCATCATCATTTGTGGTACCTACTTGTCTTTAATTCATAGCAGTTAGATTTCAGACCTCTCACTCCACAGTTAACCTTACTATGTTTACGCAGATATATTAACAACGTCTCCACCTTCTTGTAAAAATATTTACATAAGTTAAACGATGAAGGTGCAGTGTTTGTTATATGTGTGTGCGGTTTTCATGGCAATCATTAACATTTCATTGATTAGTTGCTAAATAGTTATATCGAAAAATGTTTGTTGCGCTACAGAGTTTGCTTAGGTGTAAACTAGATACATATGACACTTATTTATGAGTAATGCATTGATAGATTAAATAAGAGGGAGAATCTTTTTTTGCAATAAAACTATCACAATGGATTACCTTACTTCAAGGTCATTATATAGTATTTTCTATTGTAACATCAACATTCCTAAATGCATACAGTTTGTAGGTAGTTGATTAATTAATTGATGTTATCAGAAATTCAGTATTTCAAAGTACGAAAAAGTTTGTCCATATATTCATATGTTAACGTTTTCATGAATAAATATGCTACTTACGCAAAAATAATCTACTAATCACACCATACCTTCCCAATTTGCGACTTTTTAGTTTTAGTGTTATATCACAGACTGCAGTACACTAAGGGTAAGGTTTGGTTTTTAGCGCATTTTCCAACTAAGTTGGGTGTGCTATTGCAGCCACTTTCTCTATTTTTCCATCCATTTGAGCCCTTGTAACTACTTCTGCAATTCTCAATATATTTAGTTTTGGGGCGGTATTTTTGAATAGCTCTGGCACCTGAGGCGAGAAAAATCTTCATAATTTATTGAAATATTTTTTTGAAATTTTAATCACATACTTCTAGTAAACGCAAACATGTATTGTAAACATGCCCATGCGCAGACTGCACAGTACTAACATATTTATAGATATTTTAACCATAGATGCTTCTAGTGACGACAAACATACCAAGCGCATTTTCCGTGCTCCCGGCGGTTTTAAAGCAAGGCGCGGAAATAGGGTATTTGTATGTTTTTAGCGCATTTTCCTCAAAGTGAAAAATTATTATTGGCGGCACTTTGTCGTCCGTCACACGTACTATTTCTAGATGACTGTTAAATGAAATTTGATAGGTACATAGGTCCTTGGAATAAAAGCAACTCTAACCCCAGTTTTAAAATTTGATTTTGCGCATGCGCATTGCCGACTTTCTTATTTACGAAAGCATTTAAATGAAATTTGATACTTGCGCGAAACTAAATTCTACAATATTCATTTAAAATAGAACGATGCGTATTTTCCGGACCACGCATTAGCATATTATTAGGAGGAAAATACGAAGGACACGTAGATAGAACAATAGAAGTCACTTGTTATTATTATTATCTCTCTCTTGTTCTGGGCCCCCAACAGGCTTGCGCCCAATTACAGAGCGAACCGCATAATGCTATTTAGAGGTGCCTCTGCAGAAGGTCTTAAGTTGTTCTATACTACTCCAGTATTTACCTTACGAACTAGGAAGACTGCAGGAAAACCTAATTGGGAGTAGCCGGCAGAATGCTCGAAACTGGTCTAAGGCTATTTCCATCTCTGCCACAGCACTTCAATCCAGGTTCGAACACCCGACCTACGGATTTATAATCCAACACTACCACTGAACCATAAAGCCGACCAAACAAACAAATAATCCTCAAAAATTTGGTACTAATATTCAAACGAACAAAGTTCTCGCCAAAAACGCCTCGCAAGGTTTAAAATAGTCAGTATTTTTATTATATATATTAGTATTTTTTTTACCTCGTTGAGTTCCACTAACAAGATAAAAGAAAGGAATGCTTTGGCTGCATTTTGGGAACGTGCGACGTACTTGGGGTAACTCGCGCACAATCGGTGAGCTTTTGAAATTAAATAAATTTAGCGAAATAATAATAATTATTTATTGCAGTTTAATATTTAAAAGAATACAAGTTATAATAATTAAATCTTGGGAGCGGATGAACGTAACGACAGTCGGCGGACCGAAACAAAAGGGCGGACGGACTTGAGCAGCACCAAGCGAACGGCGTTGTGGTTGACGGCAGCAGGGGGGGGGGGTCTCGGAAGCTTCCGTGGGAGTAACCTCATCGGAGGGGTTCAGAAGATGGCTTAAAACAAAAGTACGGTAAATGCAAAGCGGCGGAAGCAGCAGCGGAAAAGCAATTACGGGAAAGATACACCCCCCCCCCCCCCTCAAACGGAAAGTAACCTAGAAATTCACGAAGCGGCAGCAAAAGTTGACTAAAAGCAAATTCCAATATATACAGTGCGGTAATTTAATTGCAAAGCAAAATGAAACGGTACGGAAACAACGAAATGTAATGGACGAAAGTGCAAACAGGCAAAAGATTGAAATATGGTTAAAACACCAAAGGCAAAAGAGTTAACATTTCGGTTAACCACTAAAATGCAGAAGATCGATGATTATTAAATAAAGCTCAAAAATTTCGGTATTTACAAAATGTAGCTTGCGGAGCAGCAAAAGTAAAAAGATCTCCCCTAAACAAGGGCTTTACGTTATAAAATTCGACTCTCGCAGGGAGGGAACGTAGGAAATTCCAAATCGGTCGGCGTATCGTTGCGATCAATTAAACCTTAATTAATTCTGTCTTTCCTCGACATCGGAAAAATACGGGACCGATGTCAAACTTTACGTTTTTTAAGAGCGTTCTTTTCAGTTAAGGCCCAGTTCAATCGTATCATTCAATTCAATCTGTAACATTTAAATGGTAATCCTTAACTTAATTATACTTATCCAATTAGTCGAAACGAAATCTCCAAATACAGCAGTCCAGCAATGTCCTTTTGTTCCTTGAAATGTGAGGTCAAGCGGTGCAGTCGGTTTTCACGTTGATATAACTGCACTACCCTGCCAGTTTCAATCCTACAAAATGCAAACACAAATCTCACTCTTCGTCTCTTAGAGCAACTAAGTAAATTGAGAAACTGCTTAGTAACAAAGCGCCCAAATTAAAAACGCTTCTAGATACTGGGTGTTCAGAAAAACTGGTCGACTCTACAAATATACGGTATGGTCATAACTTCGGGTATGAAACTTCAGGGCTGAAAACAAGTGCCTTAGAAACAAGGGAGAGTGTTAGCAAATAGACTAATAGCCGATATTATAAAGCCATATTTAACTTTGTTGTCGGCTAACGGTGTTGTTAAGGTATGTGAGTGGATGTTTTTGCAAAAAACACATCAGCTGACAACATAGTTAAAAGTACGGCTGTATAATACCGGCAATAAGTGTTTCTCTGCTAAGGGAGGTGTTGCTTATTTGAACTCTGGCAATCGACTCATGTCATAGGTGGGCGCCGATTAAGCTCAAATTATTTAGATGGCGCTGCGAGCGATTGGAGCTAAACCACAGATACACATGAGCAACAAAAATATTTCACTTCTGTTTACCCGTTACTATGATCCTAACCTCTATTTTTTATTTTATTTTGTTACACCTCACACCTCTGATTTCTGTAGAAATACTTGTACTTGGTTTTTTACCTGACACTTGAGGAATAAAAAGGCATGTTATCATTTTATAGTTTCCGACCTGTTTTTCAAATATGACCGGAAAACGCAAAATACTATTTCTTCTACTGCTTCTAGTTGTGATTATATTCTTAGTGAAAATTTATCAGTATTGGATACTGGTCAAGAAATCGAATCAGGTGTCTCTAGACAGCATCAAAAAAGACTTGCTCGATGGTAAAATAAAAGTCTCGATATATTACGAAGCACTTTGTTCGGATTCACGTAATTTTTTTATCAACCAGTTAGAGCCAATGTATAATGACTTCCATAGTTATTTAGACCTAGACTTTGTTCCATATGGAAAAGCTAAGGTAAGTGGCACTTATCCAAAAACGTACCTCTTAACTGCCTTTTTTAATATTATTTTGACATTTTTTTTAGATTAAGGGAATATATCATTTTTTGAAAATTTGTCGTTTTCGATTTTTTTGTGCTTGAATTTCCTTTGCCAATTTGACCCAATCCATTTTGAAAATAGCACCTTGTGCAATTTCACTCGATCTGGTTCTCTTTGTATATAAAGTTTACGTCAGTATTTCCTTGGTTCACCATTAGCCCTTATTGTTACCAGCGGATATTCTACGCAATTAAGTTAAGTATGGTCTGGCAGAAGAATTGATCTAAAACACTGCCAAATAACTATGTTTAGTTTCTGTGCGTTTCAAATTTGTCATACGTTTTTATTATATATAGTCACCCGGAACTTGATCTCACTAGCATTGCACCGAATAGCAATGAAATTAGTTTGTAGCATATCATTTTTAGATGACTGAAATTAAAATCGACTACTGCTGATTGCTATTTTTTGTAAATCCTTTGTCGCATTTTTACTTTCCACATTTGTATTAAATATTGAAAACCTATTAGTAATGTGCCAAAACACCTACTTGAAAAGGAGAAGTAAAAATGTACACAAACTTTATGTACTGCATTCACACGAAAGTGTAAGAACATTTTTCCAGCCGCTTTTCGTGTACTGTAGCTAGTATTTATGTAGTTTACATCTTGTTACGACTAGGCTATATTTGGATATTAATTTAAATCACTGTGAAATTTAGAGTGTAGATAATGCAAAACATATCTGCATCATCATTTGTGGTACCTACTTGTCTTTAATTCATAGCAGTTAGATTTCAGACCTCTCACTCCACAGTTAACCTTACTATGTTTACGCAGATATATTAACAACGTCTCCACCTTCTTGTAAAAATATTTACATAAGTTAAACGATGAAGGTGCAGTGTTTGTTATATGTGTGTGCGGTTTTCATGGCAATCATTAACATTTCATTGATTAGTTGCTAAATAGTTATATCGAAAAATGTTTGTTGCGCTACAGAGTTTGCTTAGGTGTAAACTAGATACATATGACACTTATTTATGAGTAATGCATTGATAGATTAAATAAGAGGGAGAATCTTTTTTTGCAATAAAACTATCACAATGGATTACCTTACTTCAAGGTCATTATATAGTATTTTCTATTGTAACATCAACATTCCTAAATGCATACAGTTTGTAGGTAGTTGATTAATTAATTGATGTTATCAGAAATTCAGTATTTCAAAGTACGAAAAAGTTTGTCCATATATTCATATGTTAACGTTTTCATGAATAAATATGCTACTTACGCAAAAATAATCTACTAATCACACCATACCTTCCCAATTTGCGACTTTTTAGTTTTAGTGTTATATCACAGACTGCAGTACACTAAGGGTAAGGTTTGGTTTTTAGCGCATTTTCCAACTAAGTTGGGTGTGCTATTGCAGCCACTTTCTCTATTTTTCCATCCATTTGAGCCCTTGTAACTACTTCTGCAATTCTCAATATATTTAGTTTTGGGGCGGTATTTTTGAATAGCTCTGGCACCTGAGGCGAGAAAAATCTTCATAATTTATTGAAATATTTTTTTGAAATTTTAATCACATACTTCTAGTAAACGCAAACATGTATTGTAAACATGCCCATGCGCAGACTGCACAGTACTAACATATTTATAGATATTTTAACCATAGATGCTTCTAGTGACGACAAACATACCAAGCGCATTTTCCGTGCTCCCGGCGGTTTTAAAGCAAGGCGCGGAAATAGGGTATTTGTATGTTTTTAGCGCATTTTCCTCAAAGTGAAAAATTATTATTGGCGGCACTTTGTCGTCCGTCACACGTACTATTTCTAGATGACTGTTAAATGAAATTTGATACATAGGTCTTTGGAATAAAAGCAATTCTAACCCCAGTTTTAAAATTTGATTTTGCGCATGCGCATTGCCGACTTTCTTATTTACGAAACCATTTAAATGAAATTTGACACACAGGTACTTTGAATAAAAGCAATAGAACCAGTTTCAAAATGTGGTTCTGGGCATGCGCAATGCCTACTTTCTTATTTGCGAAAGCATTTAAATGAAATTTGATACTTGCGCGAAACTAAATTCTACAATATTCATTTAAAATAGAACGATGCGTATTTTCCGGACCACGCATTAGCATATTATTAGGAGAAAAATACGAAGGACACGTAGATAGAACAATAGAAGTCACTTGTTATTATTATTATCTCTCTCTTGTTCTGGGCCCCCAACAGGCTTGCGCCCAATTACAGAGCGAACCGCATAATGCTATTTAGAGGTGCCTCTGCAGAAGGTCTTAAGTTGTTTTATACTACTCCATTATTTACCTTATGAACTAGGAAGACTGCAGGAAAACCTAATTCGGAGTAGCCGGCAGAATGCTCGAAACTGGTCTAAGGCAATTTCCATCTCTGCCACAGCTGAAAAATTCACTTCAATCCAGGTTCGAACACCCGACCTACGGATTTATAATCCAACACTACCACTGAACCATAAAGCTGACCAAACAAACAATCCTCAAAAATTTGGTACTAATATTCAAACGAACAAAGTTCTCGCCAAAAACGCCTCGCAAGGTTTAAAATAGTCAGTATTTTTATTATATATTATATATATTATATTTATTAGTATTTTTTTTACCTCGTTGAGTTCCACTAACAAGATAAAAGAAAGGAATGGTTTGGCTGCATTTTGGGAACGTGCGACGTACTTGGGGTAACTCGCGCACAATCGGTGAGCTTTTGAAATTAAATAAATTTAGCGAAATAATAACAATTATTTATTGCGGTTTAATATTTAAAAGAATACAAGTTATAAAAAGTTAAAAAGTAATCGTAAACGATTTACATAAAGCGCATTTCCACTTGCATTCATTTCCCATTTGTAAGATGCAACTTTTGTTGTCCGGCCACAAATATGAAAGATAGCGTTGCACATGGGCAATCCATTGTTGACGTGCTACTTCAATTTCAGTTTATGAGAAGAATTTAATTTCAATGCTTTTCTAAATAAGTTGGAATTGCGCATGCGCAAACCTAAATTTTAAAACTAATGTTAGATTTTCCTTTGTTCCAAGCGCCTAAGTATCAAATTTCACTTAAATGGTTTCATAGATAAAAAAGTTGGCACTGCGCATGCGCAAAATAAAATTTTGAAACTGGTGCTAGATGTTCCTTTATTCCAAGTGCCTATGTATCACATTTCGTTTAAATTCTTCCATAAATACAAAAGTTGCCACTGCGCATGCGCAAAGCCAAATTTTGAAACTGGCGTTTGATTTTCCTTTATCCCAAGTGCCTATGTACCAAATTTCGTTTGAATTCTTCCATAAGTAAAAAAGTTGGCACTGCGCATGCGCAAAACCAAATCTTGAAATTGTCGTTTGATTTTCCTTTATTCGAAGTGCCTATGTATCAAATTTCGTTTAAATTCTTCCATAAATAAAAAAGTTGGCACTGCGCATGCGCAAAACCAAATTTTGAAATTGGCGTTTGATTTCCCTTTATCCCAAGTGCCTATGTATCAAATTTCGTTTAAATTCTTCCATAAATAAAAAAGTTGGCACTGCGCATGCGCAAAACCAAATTTTGAAATTTGCGTTTGATTTTCCTTTATTCCAAGTGCCTATGTATCAAATTTCATTCAAATACTTTTATAAATAAAAAAGTTTGCAATTCGGTTTATAAATGGTCGAGATGCGAAAAGGGCACTGTGAATTTTGAATCGATTCGATTCAACTTTTGGCATTGAGTATTATATGGCTAAAGCTATGCCCATATTGAATTTCATGCAATTCAGTTCATAACTAACGGAGATGTAAAAGCGATGGAACATTTCTAAACAAAGTTATCGTTCACACGGACAGATAGATGAACAGACAGACAAAGGAACAGACGGACAGACCAACAGGCAGACGACAGATAGCAATGCAAAATTATAAACGATCTCTAGGATCGTTAATAAACGGCAAAAGTGTAAAATTATGGAACATGTAAAAAAACGGTTTTTTGTTTTTTTTACAATAACTTTTTTTGTAAGCGGTACAAAAAAAATTCCTTCCTTGGTACAAGACTCGACACCATAACGAACCAAATAGCGAAAAAAGTAGAACAATAGCTCTTAAGATAAAGAACTAGTAGCGTCGCAAAACGAGCGGACGGACGGACAAAGAGGCCACAATAGCGCATTTTTTTTTCATTTTTGTGGAAATGCGCTAATAATGAAATCTTGGGAGCGGATGAACGTAACGACAGTCGGCGGACCGAACTCATCGGAGGGGTTCAAAAGATGGGTCGCAAATTCCAATAAATACAGTGCGGTAATTTAATTGCAAAGCAAAATGAAACGGTACGGAAACAACGAAATGTAATGGACGAAAGTGCAAACAGGCAAAAGATTGAAACAAGGTTAAAACACCAAAGGCAAAAAAGTTTACGTTTCGGTTAACCACTAAAATGCAGAAGATCGATGATTTAAATCAAGCTCAAAAATTTCGGTACTTACAAAATGTAGCTTGCGAATCAGCAAAAGTGAAAAGATCTCCCCTAAACAAGGGCTTTACGTTATAAAATTCGACTCTCGCAGGGAGGGAACGTAGGAAATTCCAAATCGGTCGGCGTATCGTTGCGATCAATTAAACCTTAATTAATTCTGTCTTTCCTCGACATCGGAAAAATACGGGACCGATGTCAAACTTTACGTTTTTTAAGAGCGTTCTTTTCAGTTAAGGCCCAGTTCAATCGTATCATTCAATTCAATCTGTAACATTTAAATGGTAATCCTTAACTTAATTATACTTATCCAATTAGTCGAAACGAAATCTCCAAATACAGCAGTCCAGCAATGTCCTTTTGTTCCTTGAAATGTGAGGTCAAGCGGTGCAGTCGGTTTTCACGTTGATATAACTGCACTACCCTGCCAGTTTCAATCCTACAAAATGCAAACACAAATCTCACTCTTCGTCTCTTAGAGCAACTAAGTAAATTGAGAAACTGCTTAGTAACAAAGCGCCCAAATTAAAAACGCTTCTAGATACTGGGTGTTCAGAAAAACTGGTCGACTCTACAAATATACGGTATGGTCATAACTTCGGGTATGAAACTTCAGGGCTGAAAACAAGTGCCTCGTTAGAAACAAGGGAGAGTGTTAGCAAATAGACTAATAGCCGATATTATAAAGCCATATTTAACTTTGTTGTCGGCTAACGGTGTTGTTAAGGTATGTGAGAGGATGTTTTTGCAAAAAACACATCAGCTGACAACATAGTTAAAAGTACGGCTGTATAATACCGGCAATAAGTGTTTCTCTGCTAAGGGAGGTGTTGCTTATTTGAACTCTGGCAATCGACTCATGTCATAGGTGGGCGCCGATTAAGCTCAAATTATTTAGATGGCGCTGCGAGCGATTGGAGCTAAACCACAGATACACATGAGCAACAAAAATATTTCACTTCTGTTTACCCGTTACTATGATCCTAACCTCTATTTTTTATTTTATTTTGTTACACCTCACACCTCTGATTTCTGTAGAAATACTTGTACTTGGTTTTTTACCTGACACTTGAGGAATAAAAAGGCATGTTATCATTTTATAGTTTCCGACCTGTTTTTCAAATATGACCGGAAAACGCAAAATACTATTTCTTCTACTGCTTCTAGTTGTGATTATATTCTTAGTGAAAATTTATCAGTATTGGATACTGGTCAAGAAATCGAATCAGGTGTCTCTAGACAGCATCAAAAAAGACTTGCTCGATGGTAAAATAAAAGTCTCGATATATTACGAAGCACTTTGTTCGGATTCACGTAATTTTTTTATCAACCAGTTAGAGCCAATGTATAATGACTTCCATAGTTATTTAGACCTAGACTTTGTTCCATATGGAAAAGCTAAGGTAAGTGGCACTTATCCAAAAACTGCACTTAGTGTTCCTTGTTTTAGACCATTGAGAAGAACGGTGTCATCACTTTTAAATGTCAGCATGCCGCTGTCGAGTGTGTAGCGAATAAAGTTCACGCTTGCAGTATTTTGCATGTAAAAGATCAAGGGCTACAGCTTAAATATCTGAGTTGTATGATTAAGGATAATATGCTTCCGCACGAAATTGGGGAAAAGGTAAAGCAGTATCGACAGATTTTTGTTTGTGTGTAACTGACGTGTTTGTAGTGCGCCAAACAGTTGGGAATTGCATACGATCCAATATCGGAATGTGCACATAGTGATCAGTCATCTCTACTTCTGAAGGAGTACGGCATTCGGACGGACGCAGTAAAACCAGCGATTACCTTCATACCGACCATCGAGTTGGACGATCAACAAAGTGTGCCTCTTGTTCACATATTAAAAAACTTTAAGAAAGTTATATGCGAGAAGTTAGATATGAAAGTGAAAGCGTGTTTATAACAGTTTGTTTATGTCTATTTTATATATCACCATTGACTGTGATTTTGTTTAAGTTTTAACTTTTAGCTTATGTTATTTATGTAAAACATTTATACGATTTTTATTGTAATCAAATTTTCCAAGTCTTCCAACGGTAGGTGTTCTTACCAATCTGCAGCTATTCTATCATTGCATTCTTAATAAATAAATTTGAACAATGAATTTTTGTTAAACTCATCGCAAGTTACCTTTCTTGGGGACGGCCTTCAGCTAAATGCACTTTCTGAGATTGCTCCCTTCTGATTTGCAGAAACATTTTCCATGTTCAAATAAATTGGTCTCGATCACTTTGATCAAGATTAGGTGTGTTGGAAAAATGAAATGGAAGCATAATGAGAGGGGGTAAGGCGAAGAAGACCACTTAATTCTTGAAGGGAAGCGCATTTAAAATTCCAAAAAAACGACCAGGTTTTTCAAATTTTATTGAGCCCTGCGTTTGTGCAGATATAGGCTCGTGAAAATACCAAAGAAACCAGTTGCCTATAAAAATATATTCACATACAGTATGTTTTTGAGGAAAAGGTCCTTCTTTGCTCCTTTTTTGAGCCTTATTCACGCCTCTTATGCAGCTCCTATTCTTTATCCCTGACTTTCTCATGCGTCTTCTTTATCCCCTTCTGCGCGTCTATCCTTCAATAATTATACACTGCATTATTTTCTTGTTCACGCTTCCTTACCGTCTCCTACATGTCTCATTAAATTTTTTCCTCTTTTTCGAGGCTTATTTTACCACCTGCACGTTAGAATAAGGGAGGTATCGCAGCGGGGTAAAAAATGACCCCACCCTCTCCATTTTTTAACGGAAATGCACGTTTTGAAGTACCCAGGCAGGATCCGAATCAAACAAAATCTTGAGGAATGTCGGTCTCATTTCCGGCTAAACGGCTGAACCAAACCAATTGGAACAACATTTGGTAAAGGAAGAGCTGAAAAGCTGTGGAGCAGGATCGCGCATGCGCAGGTGTGCAGATGGTACCACAGCAAATTTTTTGTTTATTTATTTTATTTATCTTTTACATTTCCTTATCTCTATATCGCTCCTTCACATCGATCTTTGCTATTCCTTTTTCAAGCATACATTACATTATTCCATCAAGCCAGTATCGCGATTGCGTTGTGTCTTTTTCATAACCAACCCCTGGCCCTATTATATGGTTCACACATTTCCACCACGCTTCCATTACGTCTCATTTACGCTTTCCTCACATGATTCTCACGTTCTTTGCATTTCTTTCGTGCTTCTTTTCAAATATTCATCGCGTCGAGTTTTAACTCCACTTCGCCACACAGGACGGCCTACCTATACTGCATCGCGGTGATCAAATGGCATTCATTATTAACTCGATTATGATAAGTCAAAAAAAGTCTATTTCTACTAACATTATAATGGAGGGGGTTCCAACACGTTCGCCAAATAGACTTTTCAATTTTTTTTCAATTTCTGAAAGATGATCGCAGTTACGGAATGGCGTTTATGACACTTTCAATAAACGCGGTTTTGAATTTTTGATAAGAAACGGACGTAATTAATAAATGTTGTGCACCTCGAGCCATCAATTGTAAAATGGCGATGAACTTCTATTCGATTATAAATAAGCTATAAAATGTGATTGTCCGTAATATAAGCAAGTTTAGAATCGTGCACTATCACACGACCGGGGGCTTTTACTGGATGTATTTTTTCTTATACACCCTATACGTTTGGTGACTTGGCAACCCTGGTCGCCGCCTAAATAGAAAACCTAACCAAACTTTTAAGTTATATTATTTGTGTCACTTGTAAGAGTAGAGTATTGCTTCATTGTGTTTAGGAAGCAATACGTTACTAAAAGAAATTTTCTTGCCTTCCAAATACGAAGGCCATTGTTCGATAGCGTTATGTAGTCCATAAGACTCGTTCGTAACTTTCGGACCGAAATACATATATAAAGCCTCAACAATGACTTCACAGTACACAAGAGACCAACTGAAGCTGTGTGTTGCTAAAATGTGCATCACTATAGGATGGCATTCCAGCATGACGACCCCTATCGAAATCCTCACCGACATTTTATCAAATTACTTACATCAGTTGGGCCGCTCGACAAACGAATATGCCAACGGCTGTACGTAAGGTAACTGTAAAGATCTACGTATATATTCGTATTTAATGTTGCAGTTGGCATGACAGACCCGAATTTGGATCACTTGGGATTGACCTTTCGTGATTTTCACATCAATTTGTCAGAATTACAGGAGTATGTTAAAAATGTGGACTGTGCCGAATCGGGTACAGCCATTCCGAAATATCCGATACCTAAGGAAGATCATTTAAATTTTTTAAAGCCGGGAAGCAAAGAGGTTGTTACACGACAAGTGCACATTCATGAACATTTACCTCCGATGCATCCATTGTTAGAAGGTAGGAGGTTTGAGTCGCAAATTGAGCGATTCATGTTTGGTTTGTAGCTGCTCAAATGCCGACTGAATCAAATAGTAATAATGACACTACAGAGGAAATTGATGTTGTCGAAAATACAAGTCCTGTGTTTAAACGGCCACAGGAAATTTCTCAAGGAGATTCTTTTAAAAGACCAAGGTAATATATTGAATTGCACTGTCTCATTACATTTCTAAACCAGGGGGAGCCACTTATTCAGTCAGTGTGCAAAATGAGTAAGTTGTATTAAAGTCCCTTAGTTAATTTTTTGTACAGCTTTCAATTCCCTATAAAGAGCTGACTGAGCTTCATTATTTTTAGACTGCTTCTTGAAGACGAAGGACGTCCGACAAGAGAAATAAGCAGTGTAATGATGACTACATCCGGGTTTCTATCACCAGCACGTGAAGGAAAACTACCCGAAGCACGTACTCCAATGCCCGCATTGGAACCCATTATTTTACCACCAGCCTTGCCTGCTGAACAGCCTGAGGTGCCTGTAACTAAGAAGTTGCCTAAGACAACGAAAAAAATTGAAAAGAAAAAGGAAAGGATAGGGAAGGAGTTATTCAAACCGCTCGACGATCCAGGCCAAAAAGTACCGAAAAAATTAGGAACCCCATCCAAGGATAATTCAAAAAGCAAAACAAAGTATCAGGTCCCTCCACAGATGAGTTCCGCACCCAACTTTCCAATAATGGGCGACTTGAACATCTCACTAATACCCAATAAGATGGCAATGAATCCACCACAGAAAATAAACAAAGCATTAGCCGCAGCAAGATTGAAAACAGAAAAATTGAACACTACCATAACACCGATACCGACAAAACCTGTTATCGCACCCCCTATACCTATAATTAAACCAGAACCGAATGTCGATAAATTATTTACCGAACCAGATAAAAGGAAAATTAACATCCTGAAGAAGATATCGGTCAAAAACGAAAAAATGGCCAAAGTTAAAGACGACATTAAGCAAGAATCAAGAGAGAGTTCACCTGATTTAGTCATTGACGAATCTATAAACGAAGCTACTAATAAGGTTCATCATCTATCGAGTGACATTACAATTGAACTCATAGATTCAATTCCATTGGTGAAAGATAAGACTGAACGTCTATATTTTTACGACGACTCACCACCAGGTACGCCCTCGACGCCCAAAACACCCGAAATGATTTCCCAAAGTCCACCTCTAAATAAGGTGGAGAAACGCAAACGCAAGGACAAGTCGAAGATTAAAAAAGTAAGATAATCGCATTGTAGCTTGTTACTATTTGTATTTTTAGATCCAAAAAATTAGTAGCCCGGCACGGTTAGACACAGATATAATCGACATGGAAATGGAACGGCCGAAAACTCCAGAAGCTCATGTAGTTATTAAACCGGAAAAACCAGAAATATCTGCCTCGACTTTACCATTTCCATTTTTTCCATCGTTTGCCGGTTTGTAAAATCCAGCTCAATGACAAAATGTGACGATTGTTCTTACAGGTCCCGGTTTAATTCCACCACCTCTGGGAAATCCGTTGTTTTCTCATCTTTCCATTCCGCCATTGGGAATTCCCAGTTTCGGTCATCCTCCGTACATTCCGCCCGTTCATCCGAACTTACCAATGAACTTTATGCAATCTATCAAACACGAGGAACCACCCCAGAAGTCCCCTTCAGCTGACAAACCCGCTCCCGCTCCGGCCATGTCTGCTACAGTCACGGATGATCCACCGACTCCGAAGGGGGACAAGAAGAATAAAGAGCACAAGAAAGAGAAGAAGGATAAGCTTAAAAAGAAGAATAAGAAAGATAAAGTTAAAAATAAGGCCGAAAAGAAGAAGCTAAAGGAAGACAAAAAGGATAAGATCAAAAAGGAGAAACGTGAGAAAAGGAAGGAAAAAGATACAGTAAGCTTTGTAAGTTGTTCGTTTCAATTTTGACGATCAATTTCAGCTGCGTGATAACGACAGCATCGTCCCGAAGTTGACTTTAAAACTGGGATCTCCGCATCCTGATTCTCCTGAAACACGGAAATTGTAAGTATAGTTGCGCGCGTTTCTTTATGTAATACTATAGAGGTGGGTCCAATTTTATGCAGCGGGAAGATGCAAGATTGCGCACTCCACAAGTAAGAAAGTTGATTTTGCGCATGCGCGCACACGTTCTATTTGCCTTTACAAATTTAGGAAAAGGCTTCACAAATGACACAAGTTGAATCTATGCATGCGACCTATTTACGGACCGTACTGCAAAAGTTCCTAATGAGGATATTTGACTGTCATGCGCGTTAGAAACGTTAAAATGTCTGTAAAATCCTTCCACTAATAAGGAAATAGGTTTTGCGCATGCCTGATATTTTGTGTGTTTTTAATAAATTCTTTTGTTCAGTCCATCCGGGAAGACATTGTGTTCCATGTGCTTAACTCTGCGCATGACTTTCTACTTTCTTTTATTAGAAGCGCATGGTGTATCACACAAATAACAAAGTTGATTCTACGCATGCGCTCCATCTCCTTTGTTGGATGTTATTCATTGGTTGGATGCATCCTACCTGCTTGTACAGGGTGAGTCAACGATTGCGCGGAGTAACTTAATGCCCTGAAGATAAGATTTTTCGATAGAGTGCTTTTGTATTATGATATGATAGAATATTCTCCACATTTTAAAAATATTTGGAATTATACAGGGTGCGCCCACAAAGTAGGGCGTCAAAATGGTACATTTTTTAAATAGAACCCCTTGTATTTGAATGCATTTTTGAATTCTACGTGTAATTTGTAGGTCTTTTTTATTATATGGTTAATATCCGAAAAGCTAGTAGTTTTAAAGATAATGCGATTTGTAAGAAAAATTGAGCATTTGCAAGCGTCAGTATATTGTCAAAATTATTACATAAATTTTGATTCCAGGTTTTATATTTTTTATCCTGGGTTAAGTAAAAGTCAAATAAATACATCTACCATGAAACATTAAAAATATAGCTTACAGGGTGTTTTTTTTCTATAGTTACAAAACTTCATATTAAAAAATTTCACTTTTTTCAAATGGAAATGGAACACCCTGTATATTTTTCTGTCATCTTTTAGCTTTTCCAAAAACCTTCAACTTTTGATAATAATGTAATTTACATAATAACGAGGTGGCCATGCAAAAAAAAGACAATTTTTATCTGCTTCGTCCAAAGCTAAAATCATATTTATTAATTCATTTTTCGAATAATTCATTTAAGTCTAAAAACTGGAGAATAAATGTAATAGTAACAACATAAACAAATATCTTGGTTTTCCTAGTTTTTATATTAATCTGAAATAAGTTCTAATTTACATAATAACGAGGTGAATATGAAAAAAAATGAAACTTATATCACTGACTGGATGACATTTTACTTATTCTCCAGTTTTTGAACTTGTTTGAAAAATAAATCAACCGATATGATTTTCGTTTTGGACGAGATAGATAAAAATTGCCTTTTTTTTGCATGGCCACCTCACTATTATGTAAATTAAATATAACTTATCTAAGATTAGAATATAAAAACCAGGATATTTCGAAAACTATCAGAGATAGGTGTAGGACATTATTATCAAAAGTTGAAGGTGTTTGGAGGAGCTAAAAGATGAAAAATATACAGGGTGTTCCATTAAAAAAGGGAGATTGTTTAATATGAAGTTTTGCAACTTTGGACCTACCAAAAAAACACCCTGTAAGCTATTTTTTTAATGTTTCATAGTAGATGTATTTATTTGACTTTTACTTAACCCAAGATAAATTTTAATAATTTTGACAATATACTGCAAATGCTAGTTTTTTGGATATTAACCATATAATAAAAAAGGACGACAATTACACATAGAATTCAAAAATGCATTCAAATACAGGGGGTTCTATTTACAAAACTGTACCAGTTTGGCGCCCTACTTTCTGGGCGCACCCTGTATAATTCCAAATATTTTTAAAATGTGCAGAATATTCAACCATATCATAATACAAAAGCATCGAAAAATCTTATCTTCAAGGCATTAAGTTACTTCGCGCAATCGTTCACTCACCCTTTACAAAAAATAATTTGGATTTTTGATCCTAGGGTTAAGGCATTTGATTGGCTGCATAGTCGGTGTGTTTTTAAAGGTATTACCCGACGATTTTCCGCCGAAGGGTAAAAATCGATATATTACAGGTCTTGCCTAGTCTTGACCATAGTGAGATTTCACCCCCCGTTTGTGTGTTTAAGGTTTCCAAATCATCCTTTCTTCCCCCCCCCCCTCTCTTTCCGCGTCCCGTCAATGCGCACTTTAACCGAGCGCGCGGTTTGGTCAAGCCTAGGTTGCAACTGAAATACATCATTTTGACCCTTTGGGACAAAAACGTTGGCTATTTCGTGTCTGTGCCATCGGCTTGACCATAGAGAGACGTGAATGGTTTCTAACGACTACGGAGTACTTTGAAGTAAGGTAGGTTTAATGAGAACTAGTTCAACGAAAAGAAAAATTCACTTGTGTGTTGAATCAAAAGAATTTAAATTGGCATGGAAGAGACCTCCATCAGTTTACACAGATGAATGGTAGGAGCCTAATGAATATCTTTGTAGTAACATTTTCCTATCCACGCCACGCCCATTTGCAGGATTAAATAGAGAGGAAGCTCATTTTCAAACCTAGAGGACGCTATGGCCAACCGCGTAGCCAGATGAATATCCTTATAATAAAATTTTTCTCTCCAAGCCATGCCCATTTTCAGGATTAAATAGAAAGGAAGCTCATTTTCAAACCTAGAGGACGCTATGGCCAACCGCGTAGCCCGAATGAATATCCTTGTAATAAAATTTTTCTCTCCAAGCCACGCCCATTTTCAGGATTAAGTAGAAAGGAAGCTCATTTTCAAACCTAGAGGACGCTATGGCCAACCGCGTAGCCCGAATGAATATCCTTGTAATAAAATTTTTCTCTCCAAGCCATGCCCATTTTCAGGATTAAATAGAAAGGAAGCTCACTTTCAAATCTAGAGGACGCTATCTCCAACCGCGTACTTCCTTGCAGAAACGAAATATCTGCTGCTGAAAGGGCCGTTTTATCCAACCTGTGATAATGGCCCTTGAAGCAGGTCCCGCTTTTCCACTACAACTAATAAAAAGACGATTGAGGTGTGCGTGAACTTTCCTTCTTGTCGTCGAGAGTTTAATTAAGAGCTGAGGCCAGTGTAAAGGGTCTAAGGCCGCTCCCTTACACTCCAGACTGACTGTCGCACGGAGTTTCTGGCCAAAACGAGAAGAGATGAGTTTCCATCATGTGCGCACGGTCAGTGCTCTGGCAAATGAGCTCGAGCTAAGATCCTGGCTTGATCGGACGAATCGGTTGGTGGTAATAAAGACAACTCTTAAAAGCGGTACCAAATCCATCCTCAATGTCATCTGAAGAGGAAACTAGAGTCGCTAAAAGTCAGGCGGCAATTGTATGTGCTATACGGCTGCCGAAGCGTGCGGCTGCCAAGACGTACGACTGAAACGGGGTGAAAAGGGGGGTGGGGGTGAAATCTTACTATGATTTTAATCCGCCGCCACAGACACGAAATAACCATGTCAGGGTCAGACCGACCCTATGCGCACTCGTTTGATTTTTGATGCAGGGCAAAGGCTTAAAATTTCAGGAAACTCTTTTGGAAATGACAACCCTAATTCTGTCCATTCAGCTTTAATTGAATTCGTTCGTAATAAAGTTATTTCTGCGCATGCGCATGTTCAATTGTTGTATATGTTTTGTTTGCAGCGCCATCAGTTGAGAAAGTGCTCGTTAAATAGTAAAATTGTTTGCATGTGCTCAGTTACTTTGGTTATATGTGTTCTATTTGCTTTTATTGCAAGAGCCAAGGAGGAACTTGTAAACTAAAATTTTGTGTATAATTCTTTTAAACGCTGCCAATAAGGGAAAATCTTAGATACAATTTCGTACATCCTCTGAAATCCATGGGATATTCTTGGCCATCCTCAGATTTTCATGGATATCCTTGGACATCCACCAGATCCATGATTATGTTGCTGTCAGAGAAAAAGACTGATTGCCCCACATTTAAGTTTAAACAGAAGTCTGTTATCTCAAAACAGTTCGCCGCTAGGGGGCATTTAGTGGTTTGCTTAAGCTGTGTCTCTGGGCTCACATGTGGACAGTTCCCCATACGAGGCACAGCGCACAGCCTCGTTCACACTTGTGTACTCGTCTTTAAAGATAACTGATTTGAAAGTGGCGGGGGGGAATATAGGAGACCTATTCCATACCTTTCATCTTGTTGCTAATCGATATTAATAATATTTACTTTTAGAAATATAAAACCGATCGTTAAGAAAGAAGAGGAACCAGTTGAAATCAAAGAAGTTAAAAGGGAGATGTCACCCGAACTGGCAAAAATATCGGCTTTGGTTACCGGCCAGCCGAAACCCAAGACGACAACGAATCATGTGCCGCCACCTACAAGTAAGAGTTCTAACTTTGTAGTCAATTGTTACATTATCGATTGCTTAGTTGCTAAGAAACCGCGAAGTCTCTGTAATTTTATTGACGATTGGCGACATTTTTTTTTTAAATTTGAAGGTATTGTTGAAAGACTTGAACATCTAACTTCTGCTATACAACAATCTTTGGAATAATTATTAAGTTTACATGAAGTGTCCAAAAAGAATATCTTGCATGAGAGCAATCTTTTTTCTGAGATTTTTTAGTTTTATAGTTTTCATCACGTACACTCTGCCTTTAGATTCTCATTACGGTTTGGTGGTGGCGGCTAAGATTTTGAAACCCCAACATTTTCACTTCTTCGATTAAAACCATTCGCTTAGCTTCTTCCCAATACAATTTTGAATTCCTACATCGAATGTAGTTCTCGAAAGTCATGTTTGGCGGTGTTTTTGGATGAGCCGAGTGCACAGAGGCACATGTTGTTTGTTTTTCTAGTGCAACGTGCGACACTTGTGGTTGACTATGTTCGCCGTTCCTGGGTAAGTTATTTTTATGGACACTTCTGACAGTTTTAGGACTGAAAGCGCAAAATTTGTTTGGTGACGCTGGTGAGAAGTTAGCAGCCCAAAATACAGCAGCCTGTTATCCTTGAGTGTTAGTTCGAACATGAAAAATTATCAATTGACAAATGCGGGTCTCGTATTTAAGGCTGATAAATTCGTGGGTCTAAGAAGAAATCATGTAAACTTAATAAGACATTCCCGCAGAAGTTTTGCATGCCATTTTGTTTACAAATGAATGCTCTCTCGTACCTAAATCGATCTGAATGCTTAAAGCACAAATAATTTTTTAACGCAGTTCTATTATGGCAATTTCTAAGTAGGGGTATACTCAGACCAAGGAAAAACAGTTTTGTTATGTTCTGCTAGTTTACCATAAAAAGTCTGCAGAACCACACTGGAAGCACTCCCTTAAATATTCATTGCCTTTTTTTTTAAGTTGTTGGGCCCTGTAGGCCTCCCAATCGGCTATTAGCTTTGCTCTTCTTTGCTTTATTGATCAGTTTGCCCAATTGGGTTTTCGCTTTTCGAGCGCCCTGTACCACCAGTGATAGGGCGTCTTGGCAGTGCTCAAAGGACATGCTTGTTCAAATGGTAAGAAGATCTACTTTGTCCTGTAAGTCAGCAGGACCCGAGAGGCGTCTCCCTCTAAGTTTTTCTCCAAGGAGATGTTTGTAACGGAGAATAAAGGCAGAAGTGGAAACAGAAGGCAAAATATGTTTTTTTTTGCGGAAGCGGAAGTGTAAGTACTATTAAAACTTGATTAGAATAATTAGTCATAAAAATTTAGTTTATTAAACTATGCGATAAAACGCACGAATTGTTGCAGCGAATTAATGAGATGAATGAAAGTAAACAGAGACGTCACGCGACCCGTCCGACCAATTAGAGCGCACAGCGCGCCTTGCCATATTTCAAAAATTACGGTATACATCCGTTATAAAATAGCGGAAGCGAAAGTGAAAAATAAGCAGAATATTGCCGCACTCGCAGAAGCGGAAGCGTCACTAATTGAAACTTCCATTGGAAGAAACTTTTGGTTTTCAAATGCAATGCTTATGTTGTTTTAATATCTTTGATCCGTTTTGAAGATTTACTTTTGCGCGATACGATCTTCCCTTGTAACATAACCAGACACTGTGCATCCTGACAACATACGGTGTGCTAGATTTCATGGGTCCTAAATATTGAATTGCTTCATTTTTTGCATATCAACCATTGTTATACTTTATGTCGTCGTATAGTAAATTGATTGCTCTTTTCAAAGATATTAAAAAACATACGCATTGCATTTGAAAAACAAAAGTTTCAAAATTAAAACTTCTTTAATTAATTATTCAGTCCTCTGTGTTCATTAAATTCTGGGACCAGTCTTAGAATTCCTGGTATTTAAGCGCGCTACCAACAATATCAAACACATCCCATTTTTATGACTTTTGCCGTAACACAATTAATTAACTATGGTTAATTTACTCACTTATTCATGTCCAAATCCTGTTCATTGTACCAAAATACCCCAAATTGGATTCGATGCTTATCAATACAAAACCTGTTTGATGCAAATAATGTTTACGGGACGAATAGTAAACTTGCATTTGTGTCACGTGCTCGGCTTTAAACAGGACGGAACGAAACTTTTAGGTCCCAAGAGATCGTGGCAACCGCGCTCGCTTTCCGCAATACGTTTCTTGTTATCGCCAGACATACTTGCGTTCACGTTCGTTTAGAAGCGGTACATGTGGAGACTTTCCCATGTTGAATAAAACACTTTTTTAAAACGGCGAAGAATTATACAAAGCTAACTTAATTCATTCACGCCTATTTTTTCTGGCAGCAAAAATGTTGAGTATTTGCATTTTGGCAGTGGTTATTTGAAACCTTTCAATAGGCCTTTTTTAAATATAACTGGCTACTATACTATTTTTAGCGCCTTTTTTAAGAATTAAAAAAAATGTGCTATTGTTTGCGTTTTGTTCGTCCGGACCTACTTCTGCCGTTTTGAACTACTTCTAGGGGAATGGTCCTAGAGTCCTGGAATTTTTTTACAGTAGGTAGCTTATACCTTGAAGGTGTGTCAGACGGCCATCAAATTTCTCTGTCTAGGCCCCACGAATTATTTCCTGAGATGCTGTTTTTGAAAGTAAAACGTGCATAACTTTCACACACGACAACCAATTGGTCTCAGATTTTGCATACGCATGCCTTTAGTGGTGCCAAGTTAAACTTTAGAAAATTGGGGGGGGGGGGGGGTAAACACATGTTCTACCCTTCATGGTATTCTAATGAAAGGTCTCATCAAAATAATTGGTTTGTACAAACTATAACTTTCTCGTGCGACTCTATTTCAAGATCAGTGAGCGTCGGGGCCCGAGGGGGGAGGGGGGGGATTAAAAATTAATTTTTCAACGAAAGGAACCGTTTTCTACCAACTACTGCTCTTCTTTCTGTCCTCTTATCAAAGTACAGGGCGAAGGGGGGGGGGGGAACTAGTTTTATCCTTCATGGTGCTCTAATGAAAGGTTTCAACGAAAGGATTTAATTTCTACCAACCATAGCCCTCGTCCTTGAGACGTCTGCAACAAATATATCCATTGGTGATGTCAAAACAAAAGCCATTCGGTTAAAAAAAATGCGTTTTATCTGTGCACAATTTATACTTGTTTTAAGAAGTATGTTCACCTTTCAAGAGTAGACATCACTATCCTAACTTTACTTTGTTATGGCATGGAGATTTGTGATGCAGTACAGCAAGGTTTGTTTGTTGTCGTGCATTGGAATTTTTGGAGTCACAATGTTGGTTAAATGGAAAATCAAGTACTTTTTTTATTGCTTTATCTTTTATATCTTCCATAATAATGAAACTGTATGGCAAATAAGCCACCCTGTATACCTCACTCTACTCTAGCTCATAATTAATGTATTATAGCGGCTATTGACCTAACTGTATACTGGACGTTTCATGTGAAACATACCACAATGCACTGTCTAGCCACAACCTCAATAGGCAAATCGTCTTGTCGAACACAAGTAAGGGTATGAGTGCATTCGATAAATATAATCATGTTGAAGCATATTCAAGTCAGTCCCAAGTATTCACTGGATTAACTGTAGTTGGCGACTAAAGACTGTATACAAACACTATACAAAAAGTCCAAATATAAGGATACTGTTAAATTATCACTAAAGTACGTAACAATTTTGTTGAATAAATCCGAAGCTAACAGAAGATGCCTAAAAGAACGTTGTGATCAATTTAGGAATTCAGGAACAAATCTAGACTAAGAATGCGAAATGGCTGGTTTTACTGAATTACACTTGACATATGGAAGTAATTTGGTCTGAGTATGCCCTCTAGATTTGCAGATTCATAACAAGTAGAAGTATTGTATGTTTTGAGCATGTTTGATTAATAGAGGAACTTAACGTAGAATATGTGTGGAATATTACTATTATTTATTAACAGCTTCATTAAGTTACCTCTTCTACTTTAAATATTTTTTGCTGGCAGCAGACACTTATCCTACTTCTTCCAATGATTCTTTTAATGTGAAGAAGCCTATGTTCAAACCTATCCCAAAATTACGATCGAAAGAAATTCAAAAGGAACCTGAAACAACACACGCCATTGATCCGTATAATACTTCCTCCTGTTATACTGTAAGTAAAGAGAATCATGGGAGTGGTTTTAATCAACTACACGAGAAGAACTTATCAAATCTGACCAAACTGCATTTTTTACCTATTCCTTTCATACTGTTCATACAAAAACTACATCTCATTGTCTTTTTATTTTGGGTATTTTCTTCTAACATCTCTGCTTGCACAAAGTATCGGTGATACTTCCCATCCAACAATATCGTCATCTTATTGTGCAACATTCATAATGATTTCGCATGTAGCCATTGTACATAATCCTTTTCCCCCGCTTTCGGGCTTAGTGTGCTGTTAGGCTGTTACTTTTAGTGACAATATGGTACGTATTACTTTAGGTTCACTGTGCATGCCGTGCATGTAGTTGCAAGGTAAGCATTGGATAAGGATTTTCTTTGCCAAATTTGTAAAGTGTAATTTATCTATTCGATCTAAGTTTATGAGTTTGTAACTAGAGGAGGAATTGGCTAAAGAAGAAGTGGTCATTCACACTCAAACTACAGCTAGAACGGGACCCGGTCCAGGTAGGCCGCGCATACATCCAATCAAACCAAAACCCACCAAACTCAATAAACAACAGCAGCACCCAATGGTAAAGGTGAGCATTACAAGAACTACTAAAGTTCTTGTAGTGAACTTTCTTCTCTATGTGTATGGTATCAGCTTAGTTTTATGCAACGCCCTCTATGTTACTAATAAACATTTCATGAACATAACTAACTAATTAAGCATGACATGGTTAAAACATTTGTATTGGTCAGGTTTGAAAGGGAAAGTCTATTAGTTGCATTTAATAGATTCTCTAATGTAAGCACCTTCGCATATTATGATATCATACATATCTACTGTTTTCATAAGATATAATAGATAATATTGGATCGGAACTCAAGGATAACGTTTTGCAGAATTATGTTGCAGTTTATTCTGAGCTGGACCACCTGTGTTATTCTGAACAACTCTGTGTGTTGCGAGCTGTACAATGGATGAAAGAAATGTATAAATCACTATTGCCAACTTGAGAATATCTTAATAGGCAGTGGTACGATAGTGAAAGAAAACACAGCAACTTTGATACGGTTTGGAGTCAAAATCGAGATACTATGGACAAAGAAGTAGAAGACATTCGACTTAATCAAAGCAATTTTTTAACTACGGGGTCCTAATCTCACCAAATGTGAAGTGATAAATCAAGAAATTAGAAACAAAAAGTATTCTTGGTTTTGTTAAAATTATGCTTGTGGCTTGTGGCGCTTTATAGGCTATATCTGCTTCTAATTGGATACTTCTCTGCGTTTTTAACTTTTCTTGTACGCACCATTAAATTTAGGGGCGTCTCTTCTTTCAAAATGAAAGTCTGAAATTAGAAAAAAAGAAAACTAAAAACCAAATTCATCTTAATTTGACGCGCAGTTTTTTGAAAAATTAATGGCCAGGTGTAGGGTTAATATAATTTGGTTTCGGTTTCTTTTCCATTGGATCTGAAGAAGAGGAAAGATCAGTATGAGTCTTAAATGTTGTTTTTGTGACCAGGATGCTGAGTTTTTTTTGTATTTCTTCTTCAAAAACATAAATTCGAAAAATGATTTCTTATTTTTTTTTACAAAAAACACTAATGCTGTGTTTCTTAAGGTCATTGTTTGTCCGCTTGCTTTATGCACAAAGCTTGTAAACCAACGATTTTAAAATGTCCACTTTCCCAGCACTAATTATGTAAAGTTCAAAAACTTTGTAAAATGTTATGTTTGTGTGTGCTTCTTTAACATGTACAGTATGTGTCAGCAGTAGTGACGGGAAAACTTTATCGTTACATAGTACTACTGCTTTCAGATTTGCTTATTTTCCCAGTCGCCATTTAAGTACACAAAAAGAACTAAAAAGGATAACATGGTTGCGTAAACTAACATAACCTCTAATGAAATGGTGATCCGTAGATAGGTACCTCATTAAACTGTTGTTAAGTTGTACGACAAAAAATTAAATGTAGTTAAATCAGTGTCGAAGATTTATAAACAATGTAGTAGTGTTGAAGTGAAATAAATACAGTATAAACCTACCTGTGTTAGAAGAAAAAACCACTAATTTTTAGTGCACTTGTTTATTGACAATCGCCACACTGCGCAGTGTATATAAAAATGCCTTGCTTGACTTAGCAGCCGACACATATTCCCTAGATTTTCTGTTGGAGCTATCGTTGAAGGGCCGCCAACCTTGAGGGATGAAATTCAATGCCCATGTCATAGAACAAACTCGAAATATTTTGCCAGAAATACACTTGGATCTAATAAGTTCAATTCTTGAAACCGAAATGCCATAAAGGGTTGACTGAAACGATCACTTCGAATGTAAGCAGAACATTTGGCGAGATATCTGGAAGTACGACTGGTGATTTAGCAAACAAACATGTGGGATTCGAAAGATCGCCAGAGGATAACGTGTAGATGCTGTCATGGTGCTGGTACTTACTGATTGGTTGGTCGTGATTAATCAAACTGAATATGAGTTGAGGACAAGTGATATTTTATATTGAAGGTTTATAAAATTATGATCGAACCTTGAGGTAAGTTCGTTTGATCGTTAAATTTATTTACCTTCACTTTCCAGGTGATAAAGCGAGTTGTAATTGTTAGTTATTTAGTGAGTAAATATATTGAAAAAACAGTTGTTTTTAGTGAATCGAACTTTTAACTTGTTCACCCATCTTCATTGGAAAAGTGTAAAACGTGTATTTCGGTGACTATAATGCGTACCTATGTTGTAATGTAAATTTGAAATAGTTTGATATATCTTTTGAAAACAGTACTGCAAAAACCATTACGTGTATACTGGCCTTGTGCCGTAAGATTACTAAGGTTTGCCTATTAACTGAGTTTTGTTTCTTTTAAATGATAACAGGACGCAGTGGGGAATACCGTATGGTATTGTCCAGCATGCGGAAAGCAAGACGATGGTAGTCCCATGATCGGATGTGACGATTGTGATGCTTGGTACCATTGGTAAGTGACGTTGAAGTTTATTAATTTGTAGTGATGAATTTATATCTAGTCAAATCAGTCACTATTTTGTCACATTCCCTATATTAGTATATGGCGGATATACAAGGTCCCTGATATGTTTGAAAACAATATACAAGGTACCGAAAAAAGCTTTAATATTAACAATAAAGTTTATTTCCAAACAACACCGCCGGCTTTATGGTTCAGTGGTAGAGCGCTGGGCTATAAATCCTGAGGTCGGGTGTTCGAACCTGGGTTGAGGTGAATTTTTCATCTGTGGCAGAGATGGGAATTACCTTAGACCAGTTTCGAGCATTCTGCCGGTTACTCCGAATTAGGTTTTCCTGCAGTTTTCCTAATTCGTAAGGTAAATACCGGAGTAGTATACAACAACTTAAGACCTTCTGCAGAGGCACCTCTAAAAAGCATTATGCGGGTTACTCTGTAATTGGGCGCAAGCCTGTTGAGGGCCCAGAACAAGAGAGGGATAATAAATAAATAAATAAACACGGTAAAGAACAAAAGGAAAAAAAATTTCAAATTGTAACGTTAGGGTTGTAAATCCTAATGCTCACCCCTAGCAAATTACATAAAATAAAATTCGGTCGGGA
Source organism: Photinus pyralis (assembly GCF_008802855.1). Lineage (NCBI taxonomy): Eukaryota > Metazoa > Arthropoda > Insecta > Coleoptera > Lampyridae > Photinus > Photinus pyralis. The sequence goes on along the minus strand of NW_022170509.1, from coordinate 9,542,961 downwards.
ATTATGTTAGTATGCAGGAAATACTGAATATGTCAACAATGTGCTTAATATTGTTTTACTACCATTGCAGTTTACTTCCTGTTGGTAAAGTAGTATACACATTTCTAAGATCACCGACAAAAATAATGATAAAATGAAGCTTACTGCCACTTAGGCAACCAACCATACACTATCTAAAATGGCAACGTTGAGGTGTAAGTTGTTGGTGTAGGATGGGCCGCACGGCATCGCGCATTGTCGTCTTTGCTTCGATATTTCTTCGTTGTTACCTTGAGACACACGCTACAGTAGGTAAAATTACAAAAATTGGTAAATCCTAGATTTACGAATTATATTTTGGTAAACCTAAGGGACACATTGATATCTTCAATCTTGTTTTCCTTTAAAATAAAAACTGGTTTTTAAGGTTAATTTTCTTTTTTTAAATAAATACTCTTAAGTTTAAATGATCCAGTTTTGTTGCACAGTGACAAAATAGGCTCACGTAAACGCAGTAAAAAAATAAAACTGAAAGATTTAAATAGTACTTGTGTTTTTTGATTGCGTATTCAGTAATAAAAAACACTATGTTGTGTTTTTAAAAAAAATTGGTTGTTTCCAGCCAAACCGCAAGTGAGAAAATTATTGTCCATGAATCCTTTTCTTTTTACTCTAAATTGAAAAAATAGAGTAACAACTTCAGCGAACTTTATCCATAACAAGAAACTGATGAAGTGGAAATGCATTTAAGATCACAGTACGTTTCAATGGAAGATTCATAATATCACACTGCTTATCTAATAAGTCATTAACAAGATATTTATTGATGTTTCCAGGTTAGATTGTTAGGGGGCCGTTCAAAAATACTAGCAACAATATCAAGAGAAAACTTAAGTTGAAGATACCAATGTGTAATGTATTAAAGTCTCTTAAATTTGTCCAGAATATAATTAGGCCAGTCATTGGGGATTTTTGCCTGGAAATAAGTCCAGAAGTTTTGAAACTTTGTAGGTTTATAGGTTTTGGGATCTAGAACTAAAATTCACAATCCGAGACATGCCGCCATCTTGCCAAGATGGCGCTCAAAAACGGTTTTTTGCAAATATCTCCAAAACTATGCGTTTTTCGGAAAAGTATGTAGAGCGTAAAATTGAAGAGGCTGGAAGTTTCCTACGCAATATGTTCCTAGTAGTTTTATTCAATTAATCGATTAATTCATTAATTAATTCATGTTAATAATTTATGATCAGTTAATATCGATTTAAAATGATATACTTGTTTCCACACCACCCAAGAGGTAAAGTACACGGCGCGTTTTTTTTAACGAGGTTTCCCCTGTAGGCCCAATCCACTTAGGTACTAAAATTATCAGACGGACCTTGTCCGTTGAGTTCCATATCTTAAATTAAATAGGTTATTTTCCCGTCTTTTCTCTTCAAACTTAATCGTCTAAAAGTATTCAAACCCCGTTCTTTCACCTTCACAGTTTTACTCTCCGAAAGACTTTCGTCACAAACAAAACACTTTTCAATCGAAACCATAATAAAAGAAATAACGCAATCAATTTATTACACTTGCACTTGCACTATTGTCAAGTAAAATCAACACGTAAACGCTAAATACGTTGCGAAACGTAACACTTTTTCGAATCTATTTCCAAACACGCTTATTACCGAATCAGTACAACTGTTAAGCGAGACGACAAACGATCTGCTTCGAGGCGCCTTGTAGCGAGATGACGGGTAAATAGCCAGCGCCTTCTGGTGGCGCTTTATTGCAGGTGTGCACATCGGCATCTTCACTTATGCTAGGAATGTGCCGCTTAGTCAGTAAATTATAAATATAACGAGAAACCAATTGAATAGCCCGTTTTTTTAATAAAACCGTTTTTGGGCGCCATCTTGGCAAGATGGCGGCGTGGCGGCATGTCTCGGATTGTGAATTTTAGTTCTGGACATACAAATCTGCAGTTTCAAAACTTCCGGACTTATTTCCAGGTCAGCCCTATTTTTGATCCCCAATGACTGGCCTAAATGCATAAAATTCGGTTTTTCCAATTCTTGTAATTAGGTACCTGCTCTAGTGTGTATATCAAGATTCCAGGCAGTGACGAAGAAACGCCGAAACAAAGACGACAATGCGCGACGCCGTGCGGCTCCTCCCACACGATTCCCCGCGAGTATTGTATAAATACTACTTTAAACGATGCCGCGAGAAAATTTACGTCCTCCATAAAGACAAATCCAAAATAGGTCAAATTTACCTTTCAATGTTGCCATTGTAGATAGTGTATGGTTGGTTGTCTAAGTGGCAGTAAGCTTCACTTTATCAGTATTTTTGTCGATGATCGTATATTTCCTTTTTATTCTTGGCGATTCTGTTTTAAATGAAAATCTTGGGCCACCAATAGAAAACTGATGTTTGAATTTAATTGCAAGGTGTATTGATTTGTTCGAAATTTAAGTGCCATATATTTACAGGGTTTGTGTTGGAATACAAATTCCTCCAGACGAAAACGAGAATTGGTATTGCCGCATATGTCTTAGTAAAAAAGAAGAAGTCCTACAAATGGACAAAAAGAAAAAACGGAAAAAACGTGAGAAGAAGGAGCATTAAGTATTGCCAATTTAAAAACGAGGTGTATAATATTGTGAATCTATTCGATTTTGATTTTAATCTTATCATGTTTGCCGCAATTCTTATTATGCGTGTAATTTTAAAGATGTATACATTTCGGGATTTTACTTACTGTTTACTTCTTTAAACAGTTCAATTGTATCTAATAATTTTATTTCAATCAATTACAATGATTATAATGCCTTGTGTATTTGAGTATATTGGCGATCTTCCATTAATTTGTTATCCTTAAGCCTATGAGAATATTCTGTACAAAACCATGGTAAGATCACTCTACACAAAAAGTGACAGTAAGTCTGTCATGCCCTTCAAAGGCAAGGTAAGTACTTACAAATTCTTAAGTAAGGACGCTTAATAGAGAAATTAACATTTCAGAGATGACATACAAAAATTGTATTAGCATATAATATCTTGATCAATGTAAATGACGCGGAAAATCAAAAATAATGTTTCTTGAATAATAATACCTTATGAATTTTGTTTAAAAATAAGACTAATAATTAAAGTTCATATTTGAATTCCCACATAGTAATTGAAATTGTGATGCATACACCAAAGATGAATCAAAGTGATGGATCAATGTCGTCTTTCCTTTCTATTGTAATGATGATAATATTCTTTATGGTGAGAATGCATTTACATACATATTTAGACATAGACCTTTCTTTGAATTAACTTACTACGTCAACGATAGAGAAAATATATTTTTTGATGCTCAACTAGAAAAATTATAAAGAGAGTTTGCTACACAAATCTGGAATTGCAACATAAAGTATAATAGTGTTGGCAACACTGGAAACAGGATCAGGCCGTTTGGGAGACAATTCTTGACGTGTATCTGACATCATCCTGCTTCAAATCTCAACTGAACAAAACAATCAAATTCAAAGAATTTTTGTTAGTGACTACCCAGCTACATGTGCAACTGCGAAATTACACCTGATGACCGAGATCAAAATTTCATTTTCTGATGCAAGAGGTCTATATTTTAAATACCAAAAAAACAATTTCAGGGATTGCAGTCTATAGGGATTTTTTAATCCTCTCCCGGGTACCCATCCCCACAATTCTTTTTCTTAACGTCGATCCGTTATACCTTTTTCAGGAAGTGGGTTCTGTCGTCTCTCATTCCCTTCAGGATAGGAACAGCCCAATTAACCCACTGCCGTTGCCAACCTTTCCATCTTAGTGTTACTGTTCGCAGCCTTCCATCTCCCTCTTGTCGCGATTACCCTCACCAAAAATCCTGATAACTTCTTCCAGTTCATGTTACACTCAACCTTCCGGTGCCATCCTCCTTCCCGTCTTGCACTCAGTCTTACCAACCTTATTCATTCGAACACTGCGTGCTCCTAGTGGTCTTCACCGCAATCTCCACATCCATCGCATTGTGTTTCTTGTGTAAGTAAAGCCTCATTTTTCCCATGACCTGTTAAGAACTGGGTCAAATGATACTCCACCTCGCCCCTATTCCTATTGGTCCATCGTGCGCGATCTGGAATTAATTTCTTAGGTCTAGATACCCTGCGATTTCCCCTGGCCTGGTACTTCAGTCTCAGTTTCGCAGTATCCCATCTCTCGGTCGTGGCTCTAATGATGCGCTGTCCTGGAGGAACATCTGCGATCACCACTAGGTCTTCCAGCTGGACCGCTCCATAAGCACAAGTTACTTTAATTGCCAGAAGCCTCAAGTCTGCTGTTCCCCACTTCATTGCCGTGCTTCAAATTTACACACCGCACAGCACCTACCTTTCATCGCTTTCTTCGCCAATTTATCGGCGAAACCTAATAGCCAAATCGGCTATTGGCGATTAGAACCAGTAGGTTTTTGTTTCACGTCGGCGAGTACTCTCCATCCTTTCTTCTTAAGAAGCCCCCTTGGTCTTCATGGTCGACACCCCCTGCCCCTTTCCCGCAAAAGATTTGCAATTGCTCCCTCAAAAGCGGTGTTGTTCCCACCCCACTGCGGGCGCTTCTTCTCGTTCTTTGTCACAATTTTGTGGCCTTTTTCAGGGACCCATATGGAATAGAGGTTCCAGTTCCGCACTACTTTAGCTAAAATTATTTTTTAATGGTTCCGGTTCTGTGGCTTCTCGGTTCCGGTTCTAGTTTTTTTTAGGTTTAATTGAAACTTCTTTTTAGCTTTGGCGTTCGTTTCGCGTCTGGATCAACTGTCCAGTTTTTAGCGCATTTTTACAAATTTATTTGTAAAAAGGTAGCTTTTAATTTCACTTTGGCCAGTTGTGGCTGGCTGGCTGGCAGCAATGCGGGTCCTTAAAAGAACGCTTGTAGAAAGACGAGGAGTATACATGTATGTACATACTGGGGACGTGTAATTAACAACGGAGCTACATGGTGTGGTTTCGGCGACATCTGGGCGCCATCCCCAAGCGTGCCATTCTTCAATGTATTCTTACCTTCTACATTTTTGGTCCGATTGTTTTCAAATTGGTGGCGTCGGAAAGATCTTATAAACGCACATAAATCCTACGTGACGGAATTTTGTTTTTTTTCCTAGGGGTGAAATTAACCGCCTTTATTGCAAGGCGCGCGTCTTCGAGGGGTTGTCGACTTTGAGCGCTCAAAAGCTTCTTAGATCTCGAATCACGGTCTTGATTCCTTAGACATCTCGTTTTTTCGAACTTCTCATCTTATTCTCTCTCATCGCAACCTCTTTAGTGGATACCTTTCGGACGATAGTAAAAAAAGTTCTTTTCTACGACCCGTATACCTGCATCAAACTTCTCTCACGCCTTTGTAAACCCCTGCACTTATTATTTTTATGTTGCATACGTGTGTTTATTGTGCTTGTTCCAAGCCTTTTCAGCCACCCCCTGCCATAGTCTCCTTCGCGGATAATTCGCAGCTCCTGTGCGCATTTTCTTAACACTCCCCTACCATCAGCCAACTGTTTTACATTTCCATCACACCTTGAACGATTCTTTTTGTTCCTTCAACCATTTCTCACACTTCCTGTGCATCTTCTTCACCGCTTCATGTTTCTCTTCCTCACGCCTCCTTCATTTTTTGTTTCATGCCTTCTTTAGGTTTCCTATATTCTCCTACATGCCGGGTTCGAGCATTTTTCACACTTTTCTCAACCGTTCATCATTCCCCTCCCTTTACTTCTTCCTCTCCTCATTTTAATTCAATTAGCATTTGTTTGGTATTTTATTAAAATGTGTATTTCTTTGTGTTTGTTTAGGGACGTCTAGAATTAACATGTAGTATGCGCACGCGTAGCTTTCCTGGTTAGAGAGAAATTGCATTGTAAATTATTGCCCTCTGATGGCGATGTGCACTAACTAAAATGTAAGCGGATATTTTGTAGGCAGAGCTACATTCATTAAATTCAATGCTACATTGTAAACAAAACACATTGTAGCATTTCAATGTCGTACTATTTTGCAATAAGTCTCCCTCTTTTAGAAAGTATTCCATGGGCAGTAGCTACGAGTCGTCGTGTTCCTAACTAAAGAGAAATTAGAGTAAGCGATCTGCAATCAAAAAATTGCACAGGGTATTGCAATAACTAGTGCGCGTGCATGTACCGCGATTGCAAATCGACTTATAGAAATTAGAATGCACTCTGTTCATGGCAAATCGACCAATCGAAAAACCTCCAGCTGATCTCGACCAACTCGAGTCGAAGTGCTTGAATGCGCTCATAGCTATTTTAATTAATGTAAATAAAGCCGAATTAAGATGAAATTTTTGAAAATTTTAAGTGAAACATATAAATTTAAAACGCGGCAATCTGCATAAGTGTAAATGTTTTCGTGACGGTGCAATGAAGATTTTCGATTACAATTAACCTAAAAAAAACAAATTCACATGACGTAATTGGAATGGAAAATTAAAGCAAATTTGATGGAAGTTCTACATAATTGTAAAAATATCTCTCATTTCCAAGAGTATACGTAAATATTCGAAGGCCTACAGTTTTGTGAATAATCGAGGTTAATAAAAGTCTCGGCGGAAGTTCCATCAAACATTGCTTTTCCACGAAAGAAGACTGAGAAAACGAGAATATCATCTTCAGTAGAAAACGTGAGTATTAATTGTTTAATTTGATTTTCATGGGGGCCGACCGGCGTTCCCCAGTGTACAAGAGGCGGGAAGCCGATTTGAATTATCAGTTCTGTCTGTGTTGGGCAATTTGTGACATACACTTCGTTTTTCGTACGCGCTTTTTTATGATGTAACATTGAAATCTTGAAGTAAGGAACCAAGTAGGTCAATATCAGCGATATCACTTTCATTTTGTTAGGTATGTGATCGAACACCGTAGTGGCAGGTAGCCAGTAGTGTATTTTTTCAGTTCAGAAAGTGATAGTTTTCTTACAAAACCCGTATTTACCTCCGTTTTTTGAGAAATTTTTGGGAACGTTCTAACAGTAAGTACTAAGCTTTGTTTGATATCGTTCACCGGCGGCGAGGAGCGATTTTTGTACAAAATAAAAATTTGGGCACAAGTGCGTCGCGCAAATTATTCAAATTTACAAGGGAGAAAGTTCTGTGAAAGTGGATGGATCGTTACAAAATCTATACTGATAGCGAAAATAAATGAAATAATCATTATGAAAGAAAATCCGCGCGAATTGGAAGGTGTTAATTGTGCCGACAAAAAAACCTTTAGGTACGCCTCCAGATCTGTTCCTAAGGCCAGGCAAAATTGTGGATTTTTTCATATATACAAGGTCAGGCAACTCTTTCGTATTTTTTCGCAATAAAGTGAAAGTAATTTATAATGTGCAATTGTTTCTCGCGGATCTTACGGTTTTGTAAGCAAAAATGCGCTTGGCCATGTCAAAACAAAACCCTTGAACTTGATCTAACCAGCGCATGCCGAAAGATATATCTCTTATTCTGAGATATGATCGTTTTGATTACGGTTTAGATTAGGTCAAACGGGAATCATTGCGTCAAGTGCTTATCGGAGATTCTAGTCTCATCCTCACGGCGGAATTCGGAGAAAAGTTTTATTTGTGTTGGTTTGACCAATTTACTTCCCGGATTTGGATGCTATATTTAGAACCAATAGGATTCGCCTTTGGAACGTTAAACAAAGTTTTTCGGAACGGAACAATTAGCAGAATGAAGATCAAGGTGAAGTACACCAAAACCAAACTCTCCATGTACTTCTTTTGCCAGGTTTTTGAAACTCTGTTTTTTAGGTGCAACGGCGATATCTTACTATCTATTGTAGCGCTTTGACCACAACTCCTAACATTTTTAGGACCGGAGGCACTTGGTATTATTTTCTTAATGTCAAAATTGCGTGAAAACTTCCCCACATATAGGAAGTTCGGCTCTGCTCGTGCGTGCTTTCTGGTTTTTTATTCCTCCTATATGTGTTTTCATTAAGAAGAGCATATTGCTTTTTGTCACGCTTTGAAAAGTGTACGCATGCGCCCATAGCCTAGCCTATGCTGCGCGCACTTGACATTTGACCATGCGCTGTCTGCCTGTTTTCATTGGATGAGCTTACTGTTACTCCACAAATCAGAATTACCGGTTCTATACGTGTTCGTATGATCTCTATGAACTGATGGCATTTCAGCATACGTGCCCTGTTTAAGGGAGTGTTTACTGTCAAAATTCAAGATAATCAAGTAAGAAAGTCGGTTATACGCATGCGCTCACTCGATTTTTGGCAATGCGCTGTAGCAGGCACGTATTTCCAGTGCGAATATCTGGAGAACTTGATGCCTGAAGATGTTATGCGACCATTCGGATCACTCACCTCTGCACTGCGTTGAAAATCTGTGATCTGGGCGTTAAATTTTATTTTTGCACTTGCTGTTATTTTTAAGTGGGCGGGGCTTACAAAAATTTTTCACCGAATCCGAATGTGACCCAGCAAAAATTATATTACTGCTTTATAATTAAAAAAAAATATAAAATCTAATCGCGTTTATTCGGCCGTGCCATTGGGCGACAATTGTAACGGGTAGCCTCTGGCTCGCTCGGCATTCGTAGACGCAGACTTAGATAACAAAATTTGTCACTGTTTTCAATTTTTATACCAATGCCCAGTGAGCCGAAGGCGAGTTCGGCATAAATCGTGTTTTATACGTACATTGGAAATGCACATTCTGATATTTTCTTTCAAAAACTGGAAAAGGGTGGGCCGAATTTATGCCGAACTCGCCTTCGCCTCGATCCAAATTTCGCCCAAAAAAAGTCTACAGCAATAATAATGAGTTGATCCAAATGATTGATACAAGATCATAAGTCTAGTATAATGAATGACTCTTTTGATTGGAAGTTCAAATACGGTCACTCATTAAATTACGCGACCCGGCCGTAAATAACAATGTCATTATGCGGGTCACTCTGTAATTGGGCGCATGCCTGTTGAGGGCCCAAAACAAGAGAGGGATAATAAAATAAAAATAAAAATAAAATATTAAAGAAAAATATTATTTGTGCACAATCGATCGGCCCGTTAGCCGTATTTGCAACGAACATCTGGTCTCGCAAATTGACTTTGTTTAAGGTCACGCCGGCCGTTTTAATTTTTGTGGGTTAAAACGTCCACTATTGTTCGTATATAACGTAATAGCTTCTGAGCCGTAAATAAGGGTCGCCAAAAATGTTCATCCGCAATTTCACGCGTTTGTACTTCCAATATTGTTGAGATTTGGGGAAATAGTTTCTAAGTCATAAATTATAGTTCGTGGTCATTGAGAATTTTAAAATCGCGTTTAAAACTTTACTCGCTTGTCCGTTTTGGTAACAATATTTTCTTCGCGAATTATCCCTTAACTTGCCAAACGAATTTGTTACACCATTGCGCACGTGCAAATTAAAACCATGTGTCAAAAATAGATTGCGCAGTTGCAATACATACATTTCTGTTATTTTTCTGAAATTTTAACGGAGGACACGTAAAAAATAAATTGAAAATTTCATATTTATGGACGGATTTTCCCGTAAAAATAAATTAAACGCACATCAAACAATGGACTGTGCATCCGCGGACTGCACATGCGCAGATTCACATTGTTTATTGGCGGCTGGGGATATCTCCCAGAAAAGAAAAAGTTTATGCCACTCCGTACAAAATAATTATCATTATCCTGGGGCATAGGGTTGCATCCCCCCCCCCCTCCAGGATACAGAAGGAATCAATTACTTTTTCACAAAAACTACCCTGACAGTTGTCATCAAATCTCCTCTTCTGAAATTTCAGCTGATGATAAATTAAACGCACATAAATAAATCGATTGCGCATCGGCAGACTAAAAGACGCAAGAGAACGCACGCGCAGACTTACATTTCGTATTTGTGACTCATTTTCGTTTGACATTTCAGCGGACGGTGCTGCCTATAAAGGCAAATTGAAATCACGTGTCAAAAGTGCATTGCACCCTCGATTGCATCACTTTTTTTTTGAAATTTTAACTTAAGATGCGTTTTATAACCGTGAATTGAAGACAAATAAAACAGGTATAAATTGTTAAATTGTGCACAACTCTTGTGCAGATAAAGCGCATTTTTTAAAACGAAATAACTTTTGTTTTGACATCACCAATGGATATATTTCTAGCAGACGTCTCAATCGCCCTTTGTGAGTACCGTCTTCTGACAATCCGTTCTTGAGGAGGGCTATGATTGGTTGAAATCGAGGTTGAAATTGAGACCTTTCATTAGAGTACCATGAAGGATAAAATTAGTTCCCCCCCCCCCTCCCCTTCCACCCCGTACTTTGTTAAGAGGACAGAAAGAAGGGCAGCAGTTGGTAGAAAACGGTTCCACTAAGACACTAAAGGCATGCGTATGCAAAATCCGAAGCAAAATCTGAGACTAGTTGTCGTATGTAAAAGTTATGCACGTTTTGCTTTCAAAAACACCATCTCAGGAAATAATTCGTAGCGGGAGGGGGGGAGGGGGCTTTTAGACAACGAAATTCGATGGCCGTCTGGCACAAGGTATAGCTACCTACTGCAAAATTCCAGGACTCTAGGACCACTCCCCTACAAGTAGTTCAAAACGGTAGAAGTGGATCCGACCGGCCGGACAGACAACGCAAAAAATCCGCTAAAAATATATTGGTACGCGCAGAGGTACCTTCCTTAGTTTATGTGTAAGTATATTGTCTTACCATGCGCGTTTTTATTAGTAATTATCGACGTAATTACCGTCTTCCTACAACTAGGACTATCATCACTGTACGGTGACTGGGATGGGTACGTACAAAGCGAAAATTGAACGTCTGGACGACACGCATTTCGAGTGCTCACTATCTGCTCTACTGCACTGCGTTGAAAAAACTGTTTCTGCCCGTTATTTTTAAGTGGACGTGGCTTGTAAATATTTATCGCCAACATCTTTTTGGGATTTTTCTGAATTTGTAGCATTTTATTGGCTGGTGCATTTGCTTTGACTCAACCTACACCAACATGTGATTCATTCTTTAAAAAACATGACGCTCCTCGTGATTATTGAGATGGAACTTTTCCATGCACTTCGGTCCATAATTTAGATAAAAAATTGTTGCATAAAAAGAAAATGATTTTAAGTGCTTAATTTATGGAACCATTAATATTTATGGTGTAATAATATAATTGTGGTGCACTTACAGAAGACAGGTCCAGATTAAAAGTGAAAAATTGCCTTGGCCGTGAAGAATGGACTAAAGCCAAATTATTTGCAAGATCCAGATCATCTTGAGAATTGTCCCATTTTCAAAAAGGTCAAGATGATCTCTCGCTCCCTTTTCATCCATAGATATCCCCACCAGCGTCGCAAATGCTCACAGTTAAAATAGTTAGGATCGGTTTTCTGTTGTCAGTGCTCCAGCGTGTAGTACCAAAAAAGCTTTACCACATTTGGTAAGAATTTTTGTGTTTTTTTTTTATTCTGGGCGGGGCTTTTGGAGTCTGGTGTGGAAAAACGGCGAATTCTCTTTTTTTTATTTGGTAAAGCAGTTTTCTACCAACAGCAGTGTTACCAAATGGTGGTTTCAGCAGTATGAAACGTTTTTTTTATTTCCTCACTTTGTTATCGTGTCTGTTTTTAGGCAAAGATTTATTTCATTTGCAATTGTATATAGGTACACGGTGTATCTAACGTTCGACACATTTAAGTACAAAAAACTGATTTCAATCTAGTTTTGTTATTTACAGGTCGGATTTCTAAAATATGCAAAAAAGGGTCATATGTGAACTTAAATCAATACAGCACTAATTTACATTCAATTTTATGGAAATCCGAAAATTATTTACGTACAACACAAAATGTTCGGAACAATGCATCAAGATCAATCTAGTTTACCCCGAGGTTTACCCAATTACTTCACAATTTTTGTGTTAATTAACTGTGCAATTTTGCATAATTTGGGAACGAAAAGGCTTAACCTTTAATTGAGGTTAAATGTACCTATTTATGTTTGGTAATCGAAAATGTAGATATACTTTTCTTTTAAAACTTGCTGAATAGAGAGTCTAATACAAAATTTGATATGCTCAAAAGTAGCCGGCTCAAATAGATTTAAAAGCAACTCCATTCCTTTCCCATTTGTAAAAAATAACATCTCGAAGTCTCTTATATAAAGTGCATGAAATACTTAAACTATACCTTTTCCAGTCCGGAAGGTATCTGAAGGTACTGGATGCCGTAACCTTAGACTGAAGTTGTATTGTCGCTAAGTAATTTTAATACTCCCGCATCATACATATAATTATAGACTAACATTGTTTAAAAATTATATAAAAAAATAAAGTTGATGATTCCTCTGTAACGATACGTTGTAGGTATTGAAAATTCCTGAACGGTGTCTCGTAGAGCTCAAAAAGTAGCAATGATAAAGTGTTTTTTATTTTTTTGTAATCTGTTCAAATAAGACCAGAAAAACCAAATCGGTAAATTTCGGTTTTTCTGGCATATCTTCGGAAGTAATCGGAATTTTTCAGAATGATAATAACTCTTTAATTGCGCATCTTTACTCTTAATTTCACCATCGTCGTATCTTCAATGGTTTCGGAGGTCCCCATGACAGACATCCTCATCTTGGACACAGTGTATATCATTTTTTTTCACTACTAATCTCGCTACTAATAATAATTGAAGTTCTCTAAATTAACATATTATATTGTTAAGAAAGTGAACGGTTTGACAGAATTGTTTGTTTGTTAATTTTACATGTCAATCAAGTACATGGAAGTAAGGGTCAAGCAAGCCGTATTTTGTTCTATCATTGACATATTATTTTCAATGAGTAATTTCGTTTGGACAGTCAAATAGAAAATCGGACTGTCCGGTCGGAAACCTGTCCATAGGTACATATCGTAAATATAAACGTATCAAATTGTGCACGACACAACAAATGAACCAATACGTTATAAATTTGTGCATATATTTATGTACAATGAAGGTACGCCACTGGTAATGCACGGCTGAAAATGCAAACAACTGACGGAGTAAACCAGGTGTAAACAAACTCTTTTGCCCACCAAGAATATGGCCGCCACACAAACATTTGCTTCAACGCGCAACATTGCCCTTGATGGATATTTTCAAACCCCCTCTTCGATAGTCTAAGGACTCTAAGGCATAGATTCCCAACATTTTCTATGAAGGAGCAAACAAAATCGCTCCCTCGCCTTAGTCGTTTAATCAATAGTCATCGGTACCATGACTGACTTTTCGGTCACTGCTGGTAATATACTTCTTAGATTCCTTCAAAACTAATTTCCCCCATGATATGCATGTTTGGGAATGGAAAAGGAATTTCTTCATTATCCCAAATTTGCGGGCGGTCACCATCTTGAATTTTTTTTAATGACAACATGGGCCATTTAAATTTCTTTTCCATTCCGAAGTATGCGCAACAATGTCTCTTTGAAGTCCTGCAATCTGCAAATCAATATCTCGAACCATTCGGAGAGCTAGTTTAGATCCGACATTTTCCAACAAAATGGAGTTAAATATTTACATCACTAGAAAGAGAAAACAATATGACCCTCGCTGTCATTTAAACAAATTCAAGATGGCCGGCGCCCTCAAAATGGGGGTAATGAGGAAATTTAATTTTTTTTCCTAAACATGCTTAGCTGTGTCTCAAGTCCTCTAAACTTGAAATCAATACATCAAACCATTTCATTACTTTCTAACCACCCTGTATAGACGTGCACGTGGTATGCTTATATTCAAAATGATTCAATTTAATTACGCCACGACTTATGTTGGTACCGAGGTTGGTACAATAATCACTGATCCCCACTTACTCCCAAGTGCCCCTACCGCCCGCATTGAATTCTCGAGCGCCCACTGAGGTGCGGTACCGCCCCTGTTTTTCAAATTTGGCGATTTTTTTCCTTTTGATCGTTTGCGTTTCGTTTGCGCACCATTGCATTTTGTTTGCGCGTTGCCGGTTTCAAAATTACGAGGGAATCAAATTTGGGGAGGCCAACTTCACGACTGCTCCCCATGTTTACAAATTTGACATTTTTTTTTCTTGTGATCGTTTGCGCTCCCAATATACCTTCGTTTCCGCCCCCGCCGTTTTCCAGTTATTACAAATACAAAATTCCATAATTGTTCAAATTTGATTATTTGACGCTTTTTTCCGCAAAGTTAGACTAATTCACTTTTATTTTAAATAGTTGGGTTTTGTATCATTCTAATACAATAATAAGCACGGACAGTGTTTATTCAGTAAACAGACAAGAAAGCTATGGGCCGGTCAGTTCCTCAAATTCTTTTTTAAGTATCTTTAACTGTACTGTAACTTTAACAAATATAAATGTGGGTACATTTTCGATTATAGCCGTGTAAATCATTGTAAAACTTGTGAAATTTCTGAGTTTAATTTGATCGTAAAAATAGCAAGCTTAGATTCTGCTGTCGCGGTCGTTTCCATAGAAACAGCATTGTAGTATGTTCTGAATTTCTTTTTATTTTGCGCTGCGCGTCCCATTTTCAATAAGAATGACAAATATCATTAGAATGCACAATCATTTGTTGCACTTTTTACCATTAAGGTTAAAGAGGAAAGAGGATTGGTAGTAAAAACAACAAATTTCTGTTTCTAAGTACTTGTCGGTCTCGTATTTAAAGTCGTCACTGTCACTTGTCAGCGTCTTTGGCATATTTTTTGTATTAGTAAAATGACTCTTGTCCCACGTCCTATAAACTGCACTTTTGTGTACCTACATAAGTAATGTTATTTAGTCTGCTCAACTGAGTGAGTTAAATCTTAAATGTCAATTTCAAAATAAATACGTACCCCTGCTTTTTTATCCGCTTCGACCACTGAATTGCTGATAGTATCATTGTCTGCGTTTCCCACATTATCATATCCCATGACACCTTTTTAAATTATTTTACTCCATGATTCTGATCATTTATTTCTGGGGGGTCGTTTTCTCGGAAACGGCCGGTCGTGCTGATGCAAGTTATGAACCACTAAGAGGCACTAACGAAGCACTAACGATTAGTACTTGTCCGGTCGTTAGTGCTTTCAACGAGGGTAGGAAGTCAGCACTACATAAGGGGGGGGGGGGTCGTTTTCTCGGAAACGGTCGGTCGTGCTGATGCAAGTTATGAAGCACTAAGAGGCACTAACGAAGCACTAACTATGTGATCATGTACCGTCGTTAGTGCTTTCAATGACCGTGCTAACTTCACGGACCTCAAATGATCAAAAGAAAAAAATGGCAAATTTGAAAAATGGGAGGCCAGTATGGAATTTTGTATTTGGAATAACTCAAAAACGACGGAGGCGCAAACGAAGGTATTGGGAGCGCAAACATGCGCAAACGATCACAAGAAAAAAAATGTCAAATTTGTAAACTTGGGGGCAGTTGTGAAGTTGGTCCCCGCAAATTTGATTCCTTCGTAATTTTGAAACCGGCAGCGCGCAAACAAAATGCAATTGTGCGCAAACGATCAAATGGGAAAAAATGGCAAATTTGAAAAATGGGGGGCCAGTATGGAATTTTGTATTTGGAATAACTCAAAATCGACGGGGGCGCAAACGAAGGTATTGGGAATGCAAACATGCGCAAACGAAGCGCAAACGATCACAAGAAAAAAAATGTTAAATTTGTAAACTTGGGGGGCAGATGTGAAGTTCCCCCCCCCCCCAAATTTGATTCCTTCGTAATTTTGAAACCGGCAGCGCGCAAACAAAATGCAATTGTGCGCAAACGTAGCGCAAAAGATCAAATGGAAAAAAATGGCAAATTTGAAAAATGGGGGGCCAGTATGGAATTTTGTATTTGGAATAACTCAAAAACGACGGGGGCGCGAACGAAGGTATTGGGAGTGCAAACATGCGCAAACGAAGCGCAAACGATCACAAGAAAAAAAATGTCAAATTTGTAAGCTTGGGGGGCAGTTGTGAAGTTGGCCTCCCCAAATTTGATTCCTTCGTAATTTTAAAACCGGCAGCGCGCAAACAAAATGCAATTGTGCGCAAACGTAGCGCAAACGATGAAATGGAAAAAAATGGCAAATTTGAAAAATGGGGGGCCAGTATGGAATTTTGTATTTGGAATAACTCAAAAACGACGGGGGCGCATACGAAGGTATTGGGAGCGCAAACGAAGCGCAAACAATTACAAGAAAAAAAGTTCAATTTATAAACTTGGGGGGCAGTCATGATGAAGTTGCCCCCCCCCCCCCCGAATTTGATTCCTTCGTAATTTTGAAACCAGCAGCGCGCAAACAAAATGCAATTGTGCATTGTGCGCAAACGAAGCGCAATCCATTTCAATCACGAAAATTATTGCTTTCTAAAGTTGGGGGGGCCAAGTTCACACAGGTCTGGATGACTTAAGCACACGTGGCAAAAGCTTTACTTTATTTTGAATTGTAAGGTTATGTTTTAGTATTGGTGCACGCTTGTTGCGGCAAATGATTACTAACGTGATGTTTCATAGAGGCGGCACAGCAATTCTATATTATTAACGATCCTCGAAATCATGTATTGCTGTCTGTCGGTGTGCACGATAATAACACCCGTGTCGATCAAACGTAGCAAGCCATTTTGCTGAACCACAGCGGGTTGTTAAGAATCCGTTGACCTGCCACCAAACATGTCCCTGGTCATTTTTTGAAATTTCCAAATTATAATTTATATAGGGTGATTCGTATATCGTTTCGGATGTACATCTTTAATAATCATTTACCAAGAAGCTCTACTCTTTAGAAATAAACTATTATTACTTTGTAGTACATCACCGTAATAACAATTAAATATACGCATTCAAAACGCTGACGGTTTTTATTTTATAAAATAACATATGATTATCGATTGCGATGGTATTTTAATGGCTCAACAAACCGGAGTAATGGGTGGCGATTAAAAATTTTCTCTGGACCGCAGACGCCGAACGCCCTTGGCACGATTATTCGGGAAAAAAAATTCCATATACGCTTTAGAGAAAGTCCATTTGTCCTTGCGTGGACATTTTGATGTTATTCTGTCGAAAGTAAAAATCGTTTCATAATTAAGCTATTGAGGGCACATAGTTGACGCGCTTTAATACACCAGGAAGTCTCCATGTTGCATATTCGTAAGCATTATGTTGCATTGCGTGCATGCTTAACACCTGTCTTAGTTGTTATTAAGTGG
This sequence comes from Photinus pyralis, assembly GCF_008802855.1. NCBI lineage: Eukaryota > Metazoa > Arthropoda > Insecta > Coleoptera > Lampyridae > Photinus > Photinus pyralis. The sequence continues at coordinate 9,525,758 of NW_022170509.1, read as the reverse complement.
AACATAAATGGTCAGTTACCGCACTTTCACCGTGTATTGTTTTGTCATTATTGTCATCTTCACGCCCGAACCTTATGGATTCAAATTTAGTCAAACTCTTTCCATGAATGCGTTCGCGTCGCATTTAAAATGAAACGCCTTCGGTGCCGGTGCCACAAATTTGGTGAGAGTTTATAGTCATGAGAAATTTCGGATTCTGTCAGATGGGTATAACATATTTCGGATTTTGAAAGTGTTTGCTTTGTTTATTCGAACGTAAAGTAAAAAAAAGCCATAGTTCGGCCGAGATACAACAATGTAGAGGGTAAGTGTAAAAAAACAGTGGCAGAAGACTGAAATTTTTCAAATAAACTAAAAATATTCAAGTGTTGAGCTTGTCTCCAACATCTTTAATGACATTATTTTCGTTTGATTAAACCATGTAAAGTTACCATAAAGCATTACGTGAGTTACGAAAAAGTATAACCAAATAGTGTGAAACATAAAAAATGCGATAAAGTACAAAAAACACGATAACCTGCAAAAAAATATGATAAAGTACAAACAATTGCAATAAAGCAAAAAAAAAAACTTTTAAAAAGTGTTACGATAAACATTTTATTTCAATGTGGTGTTACCCCGCGTGTAATCGAATTGTATTTCAATACTTTCCAAAATCTTCTTGAACCATTCCGTAAGTACCTCTATCGCATGCATTCCTCAGTATCAAATTCATTTCTTACGCATCGACGTAGTAGGATTGCGCGTGCTTCCAACGAAATCGGTGCACGTTTCCTTCGGAAACCCGTACTCAGTATTTTGAAGGTATGTACTTAGTTGTAATTTTTAGCGTGTATCTTTCGCCCCCTCACTCTGTTTTGATTCAACTCCACTTTGGCCCCCGACATATCATATAAATATCATTCATATTAATTAACACGTAAGGGGGGGGGGGGGGTATGTTTGCCACCATCCACAATCAATAAGATCTTGCCGAGGGCTACAACATTCCCTTTGTCAGTACCCACTTCCGCCGTCCCGTACACCCGGAATTCGCATTTTGGTGGATTTCGCTAAAAACCCTCCATAAAATAGTACTCAATTTTTGGGGCACTCCTCATGGCTCGAGACATGAGAAAGAGAGACCGCGATTCGAGCTTTCAGAAACTTTTGGGCGCTCGAAGTCGACTACCTCACGAAGACGCGCGCCTTGTAAACGGTGGTTTCAAAATTCCGTCACACAAGAAACAAATCGGACCAAATCTGTAGAGCAGTGTTTCTCAAGCTTTTTTGTCTGGCGGCACACTAAAATTATTAAACAAAATTCGCGGCACCCCTAGTATTATTTTTTTGCTTTTTTACAGTTAGTAAAGAGATGAAGGATGAGAAGTCTAGTTGTTAGGTAAACTCCTGACTTGACTTTACGATTACTTTTAATAGTCATTGCAATTATCTTTGGCCATAGTATTACATTAAGAAAATCCCCTCTAGCGCCTTTATTTTGAACCCGACGCAAAAAGTGTAGAATCCTTTTTTGTAGACCTCATCAAGACACATTGACATTTTTCACTCTGATGCTTACTTTGAGAGAAAAATGAAATTTAGAAAAATAAAATAAATAGTTTAACTCATAGGCGCAACTAGACTTCAACTTTTGGGGGGGCTACAGCGCGGTGTACATTATAAAGCCCATTCCAAAAAACCATTCAAGTTTTATATCTTTTCCTTAGCATTCCCATTCCACTAAGTTGAAAATTGTCTGAATTCTGAGCATCACATTCACTTTATTAAAGACATTACCAAATGTAAATTTATCAAATTATTTTATTATTATTATTTTGCGGTGCCTGTCCGTCTGTCTGTCCGTTTGTTCATCCGTTAGCACGATATCTCGTAAACGAATGGACCGATTACGATGAAATTTTGCAGGTGGATTCATTATCATATTTGTAGATCGGAGTTCGTGAATTGGAAATGTAGGCCAAAAAATAAAGAAGGCCCTTTTGACATCTCCGTTAGTTATGAACCGAATTGCATGAAATTCATTATGCTCATGGCTTTAGCCACATAAGACGCAATTCCAAAAGTTGAGCCTAATCGATCAGCATTCCTTTTGCGCATCTCGATCATTTACAGACCGAATTGCTAACTTTCTTATTTATGAAGATATTTAAATGAAATTTGATACATAACCACTTGGAATAAAAGCAAATTTAACGCCATTTTCAAAATTTGGTTTGCGCATGCGCAGTGCCAACTTTCTTATTTATGGAGGGATTTAAAAGAAATTTGATACATAACCACTTGGAATAAGACCAAATTTAACGCCAGTTTCAAAATTTGGTTTTCCACATGCTATAGCAATACCTAGGAGCTCGTTTTCTATATTTTTTTACACGTTTATTATTACAAAAAAATACAAGAAGTAAATTTTATTGATGTTACTACAGGGGTAAAGGTATTTTTCTAGTTTTTTTTTGCAAATTTATTAACAATTTGTTCGGAATCAACGGAAACAACTCTTTCTATATATCAAAGAGAAATATTAGAGAAACGGTCTTGAGCCATTTTGTTGTTCTTAACCAGCTCATAAGTGTTGCATAGCCGAAAAAGACCTTTCACAGGTTGCTGAAGAAACTGGTAATATGATTGCAGCTTGAGAGATGACTCACTAGTTCACCGACCGACTGACGCCGACGTGTACAATCTTCCGCTCGGGTAGCAAGCGAGTTCAAAAATAAAATACAGGTTTTCAGGGCAAATAAGTACAGCTGCATACGAATTATGATTTTTCGCATGGCTTGGGGGGCTGATTTCGATTTGGGGGGGGGGGGGGGCTTAGCCCCCCATAGTTGCGCCTATGGTTTAACTTTTCAATTCAAAACTTCTCAAAAACAAAGGAACTCACAAAAAAAATGTAATGAACTTTTTTGTAGAGTTTTTTAAGCCATTTTGGCCAGTGTATGCGAAAAAAATTTTTTCAAGCCGTTATGATTCTTAAAATGTTGACACCCTCAACAACCTTGAAGATGGTTACGGATCAAAACCAAAATAGGACGTTTTCGATTCCCCATACCACCTTATATGCACCCCAAATATAAGTTATACGATTGAGAAAGTCTGATGTAATGCAATACCAGCATATGATTGGTTAATGAATTATGAACCATAGAAATAAATAAAATAGAATAGAAATAGAAACTAAAAAACAGAGTTGTAATAAAAAACGAATATTCATTTTTTATAATTATTTTAATTCCTTTTAATTTATGTAATTTAAAAATTTCGCGGCACCCACTTTGAGAACCACTGCTGTAGAGGATAGGAAGACACTGAAAAATCACCACGTTAGTATAACACGCCCCGGGATGGCGCCCAGATGTCACCGACCCCACATCGTCTAACCCCGTCACGGACCTCTTAAACAAAAATGGACTGCCAACACGAACTTATAAATTAAGATGGACTGCTCATCAAACAGTTGCATAGAGGTAGAAATTGCCCCAGCATGGGCGCGGCCATGATGTGCACGTTTTAGGTATTTTCTAGGGGAATTTTCCAGCGCTATTGCAGGCTTGGAAAATGACATGTGTGACAGTAATTTATTTAGAAAACGTGAGGTTAATGCTTGTTTATTAGTTGATTTGAAATTCGCGCCAAGTGAGTGCACATCATGGCTGTCCCCCTGTCATTTGTCAATTCAGCATTAGCAGTCCATCTTAATTTATAAGTTCGTGACTGCCAATCACCCTATGATGATACCATAAAAATGTCCCAACCTATGTTGGACGCCATCTTTGATTAATCCGCCATCGCGTGCTTTTTAGCGCATTTTTCAACGAAGTTGGGTGCGTTATTGCAGCCTCTTTCTCTGTCCGTCCGTCTGTCCAAGGCCTTAACTACTTCTACAGTTTTTTTGCATTCGATTGCGTATAGCTCTAGCACCTAAACCAAGGGAATCTTGACATACGCAGACTGCGTAATGTTAACTTCTTTATTTATTAATATGTTTTGTTGAAATTTTAACCACAGATACTTCTGGTGAAGGCATTAATCGCATGTAGTAAAAATCAGTTGTGCGCATGCGCCGACTGCGCAATGGCAACTTTCTTATTTATGGCGATATTTTTTTTAAATTTTAACCAAAGTCGAGTTTAGTGTAACCAAACGTATCGCATATTGCAAACATAAGGTTAATAATATCAACTGTTATTTATCATCTTTTTGAAATTTTAATCACAGATGCTTCTGTTAAAGGTAGTGATATTGCAAAAATTAGATGTGCGCATGCGCAGTCAGTGCCAACTTCTTTATCAAGATATTTCTTTGAAATTTTAACCATATATGCCTCTAGTAAAGAAAATCACAGCGCACATAGCTATGGCCTTTTGGGAAGTACTGATAATTAATGGAAAATGCGCTGAAGTTACTCGCCTTAGGGCGAAAACCTTTTTACTTGTTTACGTTGGTAGTGACTGATTCTAATTAGTTTTATGTTGGTATAACTTGCAAAACTAACCTAGTTTATCTACTTAAAACTTTGGAGAATGGAAAATATAGCACCTTCTGAATACTGACCAGCAGTATTACTACTTTTACTGATAGTCACTATTTGATACAATTGAAAACAATTACGGCACATTCCCCATGCCTTAACTATTAACTTCGGGCGTTATTTAATTACATAACCCAACTTTTTTTTAGTGGTAATTTAATTGTATGTTAATGAATTATGATGTGTGATGGAAGAAATATTGGAAGCGGCCGTTCTAGGTGGTGCAAATTACGACGACAATGAATCTTTGATATTTCAAAATATCTTTCAATAGAGATCACCTCTAACATATAAAGGGCATAATAATTTTTACCTGTACTTTAATTAATTTTGCAAGTTTGCCAATATAAAGTTAATTAAAATCTGTCTGTCATTTATTATTCAATGCTATCACATAGTAGACAAATGTGGAATATTCTATTGGCAGTCCAGACTCTCATTTGCTGCCACCCAGCCAGGCGACCAAAGTGAGATTAAAAGCTACCTTTTTACAAATAAATGCGCCAAACGTTTTTTGCCTTAAGTAGCTTTTGTGCATTTTCCATGAATTGATCAGTATTTTCCGAAAGGTCATATAATTGACTACTGCGTACAAAGGAAAATGGGTTATGGCATAAATATTCTTATAAATTAAAAACTAGACGGACCTATCACTGTCGTTTTTTTAGCAAACGCTGTTTTTTTATTGTTTTACCGTTTGTCCATTTTTTTGTAGTTGATTTGTGGCGTTGGAAAAATCTAAAAAGTGCAAAGAAATTTGATTCGGCTCAAAAAGCACCAATATATCGATAGTCTCTTTTTCGATCAATCTCATTGTATAGGTTTGTAAAAATGCCAATAGGACTTGGCTAGCTTGAGTTTGTTTCACAGCAATTCCGCCAAAAATGGGTGTATTTTACGTTTCTGTCTTCATTTGTGGGGTGCAATACGATTATTTGCACTTTGCTTTTATTAGAGGAACTTACCATAAAAATTGCAATCAAATACTGCACAAATAAGAAAGTTAACATATTGCGTATGCGCAGCACGATTTTTTGGTACATAAAACGTCGAGTTATCAAAAAGTTTGACTCGGCTCGGCTCGATTCCATCTCAATTTGTTTAAATAAAGGAGCAAAGCACAATGTCGTAAGTATGCATTTTCGAAAATTTGAGGTCTTACCAATGTAATATTAAATTTGCAAATTATCATTTTATTTTGGAATTTTAGAATCATGAATTATGTATCTTGTTTTCGTACATACCTTGTTTTTAATCCCATGCATTAAGGGTGGGAGATATATCGTTATCCATGTCTTTCTAATATCGATTTGTTGATGTGGCAAAACATCAAGGATCGAATGTATGAATCGATCCTTTTGATTTAATGATTTTTACATTGAAAAATTTTTGGTACCAACCACTTTCCATATTCTTCTATGTGGAAGAACGCAAAGTTGGGTCTAAATGTGTTTTGACACACGCTATTTTGGGGAAGTAAGTCCTACGTGTTGTGAAATACTTACAATTAAAAAAAACATATTTTAAATAGAAAAAACAACATTATTAAGAGCATGTAGGTATGTCACGCGAAAACATTAACGCGTGTAGGAAATTACAAAGTTTTATAAACTGAATGTGTTCAATGTCCAAAATGTTTACAATATTTTGCGCTTAGTTATGTAAATTGTTGCTATTGTTAATCATTTCTTACGCAAATATAGTTCATATTTGGATCTGTTACATAACAACTTGTTGGGCGTGTGACATGCCAAACTATTCAATGTCTAAATGGTCAACGTCAAACGTGTTCATCATATGTATTCGGTTATTCAATTAACCTTTAAGCCTTAGAGTTTTCTTAATTTTTGGAGCCTCATAGTTGACATGGTAATGGTAACGTAGGAGTATATCTTGGAGTGGAGACCCCAAAGTATTTATACCGGAAGCTGATGCCAACTTGTTTATTCTAAATGGAACACCCTAGACATTGCTGTGTACAATGACATACGGTTATTAAGTCACCCACCAAACACCTGTCCAGCTAGCTCAAAACAAAACAACCGTTAAGCACGGCTCCCATCATAATGAAAAATCTCAAGGTTGACTTTAAATTAATAATTTGGGAGACTCAGTAGCCTCGTTCAACTTTCGAAAAAACTAAGCTACACAAACACCTGACATAATTCTTAGACACGAAAAGAAAAATATCACTTGAAAATTATCCAGGTGGCACAATTTATTCGAATAAACACACAATTAGTTGATTTGACAATGAAACAAATTTCTTGCGAAATACATATGACAGGAAAATTAAAAACACAATTCCTAAAAGCTTACAAAAGTTGTTTATTACCCCGCACGCAGGCGGTCGACAATTAAATGAAGAAATCTGAAAATGAGTTTTTTTTTCTTAATAATCCATCCAAATAACCTGGTGGTAAAAGGTTTGTGATACTAGACGCACTTAAGTCACACACAGATGCTGACAGTTTCTTCACTTTGCTTTATAATACAAAATTAAGAAGTGAAATTTTGGATGGTTGTTCCGACGGTAGAAACTTTAACTTTAACACGTACCCTCTAATTTTTAAAAAGGTACAATTGAACCAATTTAGCTCTTTAACCGTGGCGAAACTAGCCGTGTCATTTTCTTGTCTCCGGTATTTAAAGAAACACCACTTCCACCATAAAATAAACTCCTTGAAGAATTTTCAAATAAATCGCCAATCACGACGGAATACGCCGAACGCCTTCACTTCTCCAAGATGTAACGTGCAATTTTTCGAAAGACCTGCCCTTCGTTATTGCCACGATGCCACCCTATGAAATCTCTTTTGCTTGATAATAAAAATTCTTATCGCAAACGGTTAAATAAAAATTCATCTCTTTTAACTACACAGAAAAGGCGATATGACATCCACCTGTTAATTAAATTAAGCATTTACAATTGACAACAAACCTTTTATATAGTACGCTATCTTGAGCAGATGTACCCTTACTTCTAACACGTTATTTAAAATGAACAATTTTCAAAAGCAATCAAATTAAAACGAAAAATTACGCACCAACAAAATTCAATACGGAATACGGAAATACAAATTCAAATGAGACGAACTAACTTTGTGCTTATTTCAGAAATAACCCCCCAGATTGACTTAATAAATTGAAATATTTTCATATACTTCATTCAATTTACTTACGGGAGGGAGCGCTGTTATTTAATCGGGCGTGGTTTTATTTTTACAAGAGGTTTCGCCATTCTGTGTTGATATTTTGATTATCAATAAATACAGGGGGTTCAAAAACCGTCATCTAAGTATTTTGTAATGGAAGCCTCCTAGATTTGTAACTATTTTGTTAAGCACAAAAAACATGGGCAACTTTATATATAGTAGTTTGTTCCAAAAACTTACAGTTTTCGAAATAACAACTTACGGTTTTCGAAATGTGCCAAAGCGATCAAACGTTAGACCCCTATGCCAGATCCTATCAAAGGCCTTTTTGACATCAAGAAGGACTGGAGAACAGTATTACTTATCTTTGAAGGCATTATTGATAGCTCCCTCCCCCCTCCTCAATTATTTCTTCTTGAAACGTTAAAAAGTTCATAACTTTTACACGGGACAACCTCAGATTTTGCATACACATGCCTTTAGTGGTGTCAAGTAAAACTGAAACTGGTGGGGGGGGGGGGCACACACGTTCTGCCCTTCATCAGTGGGGGGGGGAGGGAGGAAGTTGGTTGTATCTTTCATGATATTTAATTAAAGGTTTCGACAAAAGGCACTACTGTTTTCTACAAACTCCTCCTTTCTTTCTTATTCTTTATCAAAATAGGGGGGGGGCGGAATTTGATTTACCCTTAATGGTACGCTAATGAAAGGTCTCAACGAAAGGAATTAATTTCTACCAACCATAGTCCTCCTCCTTGACCCGTTACGTATGGAAGAAATGGTGATGTCAAAACTAGCTGTGCGAATCTCGAGAATGGAATGTCGGAGAAGAGTACTCTAGGGCTGGTAAGGTCAAAACTTTAAATGCGAATATCTATGCCGAGAACGGAGTGTCTGAAGATGTTACTCACAAAGAGCGATTGGTGTTACGAACATTCGCTTTATCTGCACATCTGCCATTTGTGTTGACTGTTAATTCTTCCACTACATTTTGATTCTCACATGTTAATTTTAGTGGGAGCATCTATAGTTGTTCTTCTATATTTCTTTAAAGCAGTCCCAATTGTTTTGCGATTGGTCAGGGTTGGTGGTTTGGTTCCGTTTATTAATTAGGTGCTTATAGTTGGTACTATCGGGCTGTGGTCCGAATAGAACCACTAGACTACTTAAAAATTGCGAGTTTTGTACTATTCTGAAAGCTGTATCCGCGGGTAGTATGAAGGTGTGCCGGATATAAATATAGGTGGGAGATGAGGTACCTTTCCCTCGTTTGTTCGCGTATTTTCCTCAAAGTGAAAAATCGCTATTGGCTGCACTTTGACGCCCGTCCGACCGTCCATCTGTCCGTCACACGTACTCCTTCTAAAATGAACGACGTTTTCAAAATGTTGTTTTGCGCATGCGCAATGCAACTTTCTTATTTATGGAGGGATTTAAATGAAATTTTATACATAGGCATTTGGAATAAAGACAAATCTAACACCAGTTGCAATATTTAGTTTTGGGCATGCGCAATGGCAACTTCCTTATTTACTGAAACATTTAAATGAAATTTAATACATAGGCACTTGGAATACAACCAAATCTCAGACCAGTTTTAAAATTTGGTTTTGCGCATGCGCAATGGCAACTTCCTTATTTATGAAAGCAGTTAAACGAAATATCATATGTAGGCACCTTGAATGAAACTAAAACTAATACCGCTTTCAAAATTACTGTTAACACATGCTGGTATGTTTAATGTATGAAGGTATTCAATAAAATTTCTAATGTAGACAATGCGCAATGCTATTTAAGAAAGCATTTAAAAGCGTTTCATGTAGAGAATGGGACAGCATTAACTATTAGGAGGAAAATACGCTCTCGTCATTTGTGTTTGCATAAGGACTTTCTAACTTGTTTTATTTTAGGACGAAGTTGGTGCTGTGAGATCTGTTAAATTTGCAAGAGTATTTGGTTTAGTAGCAGATGTTCCAACTTTTTTTCTTTTGTTTTTCCGTGTTCTATATTCCTAAAATTCATTTGGTTTAAAATCCCCCACTAACGATGGATGCAGTTTCTAGATTACAGTCGGGAGTGAGTGATAGGGATAGTAGTGGCTCCTTCTCTCATTGGTTCGCATCTGAGTATTCTTGAATGTGTAGTTGGAATTTACTGTTGATAGTTTTGAGGATATTCGAAAAACGATTGTTGTCATTGTAAATTGTAAATTTGAGGTACAATTTGGAATAGGTACCTATACCAGTGCATCTGAGGTTGAGGTTCTATGAATGTCCGGCTATTGTTATTCAATAGCATGTGCAGAAACGTTTGTTATCCGCTGTGATGCCGAATTACTTTGCATTATAGGGAGTTGTGGAATTTTTATTTGAACTTGGATTAATAACAAGTTCTTAGACATGTTGATTGGTACAGCACTAATCAGGCTCTGCGGTCTGGCACTTATCGTGTGACCGATCGACTTTACTCCGTGAAAATCAAACGCGTACTTCTTTATACTTAGTAAGTCACAGTTAGTTTTAACGATTTGTAATGTTAAAATTGGCAATTATGATTTGGACTGAAACGTCACTTTTCAAATTTTACATATGCCCAAAACGGCTAGGTAGGTATAAGACATTGACCATGAAACTTATATAGAATTTTGCGTAGAATCTAAAAATTCGGCAGCTCTCTCATATTCAATCGCTCCATTTTTTTCCGCGATGTATTATAGAAAAAAAAAATGCGCGCGGTTGGGTTCGAACCCGCGACATCGCCACCGAAAGGCAACGAGCCTTGCCACTGACCTATAACACTATCTTTATCTTCGTATAATAGTATAATTAACAATAATTTTAAACTCATTTGATTCACTTCGAAGCTATCAGGCAAATACACATCGACGATTTTAATGACATATTTTTCGCTTTTCAAATTTTAAGTCGAGCTCGCCTTTGATTGCCGAGCGTTACGCGCGACGACCACAGCATGAGATGATTTTACTCCCGTCCAAACCATATAGTGCATATACCGCGCGATAAGTAGTCACTTCAAAAATGAAATAACATATAAGGTGTTCTATTTAATCTGGAACGTGAACCAAACCCAAAATCTCAAAACCAAAAGAAGAATTGGCTGCGTTCAAGTGGATGATTATCTTTTGCACGAACCAGGTAACGGGAGTTTGGGAGCGGAGTACCTGTTGACGAAAAAAATAAGCACACTCTTTATATTGTTATGTTATAAATAACATGCGAAAAAATTAACGGGAAAATTTCAATATTTAAGCATAAATTATGATATTTTGGGACAATTTGGAAAATATTTGTTTAGTTATAGTGAGAATGGATGAAGAATTGTCTCTTATATTTTGTCATGCCCATTGTGTAACTTACACATTTTCACATAACTAATATTTGTATTCTGTTACATAAAACTTAGTAGACACATTTAAAAATAACATTCATTATTCAATGTTTACATTAACTGTTTGTGTTATGTTTGTAAATAAATGTCATGTGCCTTTGGTTGGTACTCGATCATTTGCGAAATTGACGGTTCGGTTCTCAAGCCTTAAAACCCTGTTATACCTGAGTAGGGCCCATTATCAATTTGAGTTATGCCTCACACCAGTGAATGGAAGTGACCGACAGGATTTCCCAGTCATAGTCTGTGTTACTCAATCCTCAAAACCGAGCTATAAGTAGGACTGGTTAGCAGTTACCTTTTAGTTGACTTCTGTCAGGTGTTCGGTAAGGCGTAGATTATTTTTTGATTTCGCGAGTGTCTATTGCAAGTACACATTTTGTTAATTGTTAAAAAGAAGTCATTGAATAAAATATATTTGCTTCACTGAGATACAACGTGCCAATTGTCCACTTTCAGTTGAGTGGTGTCGATGATTGGGAGTGATCGGTAAGGCTTACATTTTTTTATTATTTTTGGTTTGGATTTTTTATTCTACGTTACTCCATCCTCAAAACCTTTCGAATGAGTTGTGTCAATAATTAACAATCTCGTATCGCTTTGTTTGAGGCCGTACTACTCCGGTCGACCGATTTTTCTAATTTTTTTTTAAATAATTGGTAGGTATGTGTAAGGTCTTAATGTTTATTTAATTTGCTACGTGATTATATAGTTCGCCAAGTGTGCGAGGTGAGGCGGCGTAGCCTAGTATTTGTAGATTTAGGCAGATACATAAAAGATTAAACCACAAATATTTTTTTATTGCAAGTACACTTTTTTTTTAAATTTCAGTGTCACAAACCACAAACTTTTTTTTAAAACTACATTCGAGAAGTTGCCACCAATTGTCCAGTCGTAGCCTGTGTGTGTTACTCAATCCTCAAAACTGAGCTATAAGTAGAGCTTGTTACCAGTCACGACTGCATTACCAATTGTAGTTAAACTTTTTTCGAAGTTCAATGTATGATTATTAACCAGAGACACTTTGGGGCTTTTTGCAATGGAACATCCAGGGAGCTGATAAAGTCTCACAATCCAAAATGTTTATAAATTAAAGCCAACTTGACATTCAGTTATGCAAAATTTGTTTTCTCCACGCGAAAAAACGTTGAATGTATATTTACATAATAATCAAGATTAAACCTCATGCTATTTTGACTAATTTATGCAGTGGTTTTCAAAATATAAAACACCGTTTACACCTTTGTAAGACACTCTTTTGAATTTCTCACTGCTTATTTATGTATTATTTGCGCTCACGTGAAGCTACCACCTAGTTATTTGTTAGAAATAATAGCTCGGTGCAAAAATTCTGGGCATAATAGCATTCTGAAATTTTCAAGCCTTGAAATCTCAGAAATTTGGACTCTCGGGAACATGGCATCTTGGAATACCTTAGCATTGTAGAGGCTAACAGTTATTTATCTTGGAATTTTGAGATTTTGGAACCATGAATCCTCGAAATCTCGGAATATTAATATTAGTGTCTTCACGAATATCAAATCTATAGTATACAAATCCAACTAGGCAATCTGTAAGCCGACCGACTAGCTTAAAAACTTGCAGTATAGGAATTTTTAAAATCGTGATGCTTTGGCATTTTTGAATCTCGTGTATTTTCGTGAGAATCCGTTTTTTCCGCCCTTTGAGAGTACCCTTCGCCGACACTCTGTTTTGCTGACATTTGCACTAAAAGGTTTAACATCGCCAATAGCTATGTTTCGTCCTGACTTTTCACTTGCCCTTTGTGAGGACCCTCTTCCGACACTTCATTTTCAAGATATTTGCTTCGATTTCACCAATAGATGCGTCTCGTCCAGACGATCTATTTTTCATTTGAGGGTACTTTCTTCCGACAAACCGTTTTAGAGATATTCGCTCTTAAAGTTTTTACATCACCAATAGATTTGTTCCAGACGTCCTCATCGCCCTTTGTGAGTACCCTCCTCCGACAATCTGTTCTTGAGACATCAGGAATTATATCCGATCACGATAAGGGGTCGAGGAGAGGGACTATAGTTGCTAGAAATTGATTGCTTAATTAAGACCTTTCATTACAGTATCATGATTCATGACGTATAAAACCATTCCCCCCTCCTCCCCTCTTAAACTCCCTCTTTCAATAAGGGGTCAGAAAGAAGAGCGGTAGTTGGTAGGGATCAGTTCTTTTTGTTGAGGATACTTTGAAAGATACCTATCATTAACCCCCACTCCCCACCCCCACCGCAAGAAAGTTTTAGTTTGTACAAACAAATGCATTTCGATGAGACCTTTCGTTGGAATACCAGGAAGGGTAGAACATGTGTTCACCCGTCTCCCATTCTCAAAAGTTTTACTTTACACCACGAAAGGCATGCTCATGTCAAATCTAAGACTTAATTGGTTGTCGCATGTTGTTTTACTTTCAAAAACAGCATCTCGGGAAATAATTCAATAATCAAATAAATCAATTTAAAAAAATCGTATTGCGCACGCTCAAAGCAAATTTTTTGATTCGGCATTAATTTTACTCGGAGACGTCTACATACAAAATTTCGTGAAATTCGGTTCATAACTAATGGAGATGTCAAAAGGGCCTTGAGGATCTCTGAAACCATAGAACATAAGACGATGGTCAAATTACAGAAAAGATGTGGTTCGCTTTTTACCACCTAATTTTTTTTACGTACTTAATTTTGGCACCATGTACAGAGACAGTGAAAAAAGTAATCTGCTTTTTTTTGGGTTAAAGGAAAATGGTAAAATCCATATTTGAAAATATTCACTCGCTTAAGAGACACGGGGAAAATCCAAAAAATTGTCAATTTCGGAATTAGTGTATTTTCTTAGTTAAAAGAGCTACATAAAAATGTTTTATGCAAGTTTCTTGTTGACTAATATACCGTTTTTAGAATAAGTATACGTGGTCAGATAAAAGAGTTATCGGATTTAACCTCATATTTTTATAATGGCACGTCCTGTATATTTTTATCTGAAGAAATGGCATGTTAAATTTTTTCGACACATGGATGATAACTAACAAAGATTCAAGTGATTCAAAACAATTCAAAGATTAAAAAATATTTAAAAAGAGTTTTAAAAATGCAAAAAAAGATTCAAGTGATTCAAGACAGTTTTGCATTTTTTGTCAATTTTTTTGAATTTGGTTTAAATCTTTTGGAATTTTTGAAAAGAGAATTTTATATGCTATTCCATTAAAAAAATGAAGTTCGGTCTGGTAATTTTTTTACTTAATCACATATAGTTCTGAAAACGATAGATTATTCAACAATCATTATAAAAAAAAATTTTGTAATAAACAATCTCTTTTCACTTTTTTTGTTGTAAAACAATATTTCTTTCTAGATTTCATTTATCATAAGTGTTTACCACTGCGTGTTGACTAATTCGCTCCCCCTCATTGTTGGTACTGTGGCGCATTTGTACATGTATTGGTGAAGTGAAACACTCCTCAGAATGACCCAATGAAAAAAGTCGGTATGGACGTGGAAGCGTAGTTAGTATTTTTGTGAGTCGATCCGTCTCTGCTATCTAATCAAGTAGTTTGACATGGCACAAACACGATAAGAAGTATGTTTATTTTCATTTGTATAATGTTTGGTAATAGTGAATTAAGCAATACGAAATCAGGAATTCCTTGAGCGATCTAAAAAGGCGTGGACCAAAAGGTGACCATGCAGGTACCCCTTCTCGTCGAGTTATCCCAGCACAAAATAGCGATTTGATAGATTTTAAGAATCTTCCACCATGTTTCACCACTTTTTTCTATTTATTCTCATCCTGGAACCTTCCTACCATGACCTAATATACTTTTATTAGGCCATGCTTCCTACTCTCTTTAAAAATTTTAGATGTCTCCAGGTTTTTGTTTGCATTAGAATTTGATTTGCTAAGTTCTGGACCCCAAGATTCGTGTATTCAGGTGGGCGAAATTAGATCATGTGAAGCTAGCAAAAACCAGTCGTAGTGCTGACTGGTTTTTGCTAGCCTTATTCCCCAAAAAAATGTAATATAAAAAAAGTGTTCGATCCAAAGAAGTATGAAATCTTGTTTGGGCCCCCTTGTTTGTCCCTTATTTGTACCTCATTCCTATTATCGATTTCTCACTTTCACAGCAACTCGTTTTACTTCCTCTTGACCTAACTTGAACGCTGGTAATATTTGATTCTCGGATCTTTTTTTCATGCAGTGTTGCCACTTTTGTCAGTTACGCTTATAAACATCAATTCGATTCCCTTTCGTACATTTATCTGACATCGTCACATACCAAATTCTACTAGGTAAAGTGTGTCCTTATGAAATGACGATGAAAAAATGGCGAAACCAAGTAGACTAACCTTTATACAGGGTGTTCCTATATATAAACTTTGACTTAATGACTAAAAGTTCATTTAAACATAGATCCGCAAACGCTTCGTTACCGGTCTACAGGGTGTTAAAATTTCAAGATGTTTAAAGTTTTTTCGTTATATCTCCTGCAGTGTTTGAGATATTTTACTCAAATTTGAAATATATTGGTCATGTCAATGGTGGTGAGAATCTACAGGAAGTCGAAATACGCTGAGAAACCCTATACATAAGTAACATTATTGAGACAATTTGTCTCTCTATCGAACATGCCTAAAATTCACTTAATAGGCATAAGGCAATGCGTTTGGGTATTTTCCTGTCGAAATTAATACCTAAAGAGATTAAAAACTTGCCTGTACTATCGATAACGAACCTGCGGTTTGTGCACTGGTCGATCGACCTGACTCAAACAATTGTCATTGTCGTCCGTGAATACTGGGAGATTCTACGGGCTCTTCATACGGGGTTGTTTGAATCGATCGGAAGCATCCTTTTAACGTCGTAAGCCGGGTTAATCCTAACCGTGCGACCAACTTCGGTAGTTCGCACGAAATTGGTGAGCTTTTAAAATTAAACGGTGTAATTAGTTCACTTCCAACACAAGCGGAGGTTGACAGAACGAGACGGGCTCGAGCGCCATCAAGGGATGCGGACTTGTCCCTGGGCAAAGTTTCGGAACGGCTGCGAAACGGTCTCCAGACACCTTGTGGGCAGCGGCGATCTCGGCTTCTGGCGAAGGATCTGAAAACAGAAGCTGTACCCCCCCCTTCCTCGAAACGGTGATAAAGATTAAGCTAAAGTGACTGGCAAACATGCAAAAGGCAAAAGATCCGCTCGAAATTAAGCGTTTACCTTATATACACTTTCGACCGCAACAAAGATAATTGAAATTTCTTGACGGGAACGGTTGCAAACGACGAATTAATTACACCTTTTGTTTACGCTAACGGTGGTAGAACAGAACTCTAAAAATTACATTAATTACCTCTATGCTCAACTTCTAGAACCAACACAAATACTTTGTAACGAAGCGCCTTCAGATACCGGGTGATCATGAAAGTAGGTAACCTTCAAGGCGGAAAATATTTAGTATTTCCGAAATAGGTTGCATGAAATAAGGGTACAATGTTTTAAGAAATCCACAAATTATATACAGAGTGTTTAAAGAACAAAGTTAGTATTGTCCAATTTTACATGATTGAAAATTGACCAACTAAAAATACCACTCGAAGAGTCCGAGCGTTTTTTGACACGCCTTCATTTCCAAATTTATTCCATTTGACTGATACGCACTATATTTCTACTGTCTTGTAAATTTTGTGATAAACTTTATCTTTCCCATCGATAGTCAAATAAATTGACGCATTGATATCGATAACTTTCTGACAAGTGGCATCTAGGATAAGGCGAAGGTTTTCCACGTAGTCATTGCCCGTGCTTTCTCATGTAGTGCAAGTACCAATCCAAGTCGCATAACCTGAAGATGTAAGTAGACGCTCGTGGACTAAATTATAATGGAACACCAAACTTGTTCCACGAACACATCGGAGGCTGCAGTAGCTCTTGATTTGGTAGCAGGTAGGGCATAGGCTTGGTTGGAATAGTCCACCAGTCGTCATCTACTCTTATTCTTGATTTTAACCAACTCGATTACTTGGACTTGATTCCTGTTCTGATGGAACCCTGCAAGTAGGTGTGTATCATACTTACCCTCATCACATTTTGTAATGTTAATCTTCACAATCGAGAATGTGTAAAACAGGAAGGTTCCGTTACCTCACCTAAACAAATATGGTTGTAGGTTTAGAAGGATTAGGCGACCTGAGATAAAGTTGATACGCGATAATAAAATTTACATTGGAAATCCTTTTATTTCTCCTTAATTTTTGTAACTATTAAAAAAACTCGTTACTAAGCTGTAGTCTGGATTTAATTCCCTTTCCACTTGTCAGATTTATTATGCAAGTTGTTAGGAGAGTAATTATTGTTGTCTCATTCAATAAAATCGCTGAAACGGTTAAATAAAAAATAGGCACACATCTGCCATTGTGTGCAACATATTTACATTACGTAAGTACATACTTATGTTTTTTTTGCTATTTTTTTGACTTTTTAGCAATTTTCATTGCCCCACCAAGAACTGCAGATTTTCGCAAACTTTTGTGGGATTTTGAACAAATCTAACGAAAGGCTCATCTTGGTATGTATTGAGAAAAAGTTCAAATTTTGAAAGTTTGGGGACGGAATTTTCAAAAACAAAAATGTTTGCTTTGATTCTGTCTATGACCTCTTATCCATGACATATCGCACCCTATCACGTGGAACTATGTTCGGCTTCTGTAAAAGTAGAATGCTGACTTAAAAACTCGTGTACTACAAAAATTAGCTCCGAGTAATGAGGGAGCCAATTTGGTCACGTCTTCGAAGAAATTTTCATGGAGGCTCCCCTCTCCATATTTTAGAAATGCGTTTGGCATTGTGTAAACTAAGCACCATAAGCCATATAGTCAAAACCTGCTATAGCTTATGAACTAACACTGTTGAGAAAAAGCAAGAACTCAAGTGCTCCCCACAAAGTAAATTTTTGGATTTTTTCGTATTTCTGTTCGTTTCTCCTCATTTTTTCGATTTTTGTTAAATTTTGCACCAATGATTAATTCTCTTAATTTTTGCGTAATTTGACCAAAAAAAACCTATTACAATCTTGGTCGCATTAAATTACTTTAATCCATGTATTGGCATTGTTTTAGGTTATCGTTTTTCCCAAGACGTCATTATCACTAATGCTACCGTGCTATCTATTCATTGTATGACCTGCAGATTACTTTTATATTGTGGTATTAAGTTAATTAGCCTCAATACACTTCAAGGATATAAAATAATAAATTCGTCAAAGAATGGGGAGAGCTGGAGGTTCCTCGTATAATGCAGATTTTGCGTTAATTGAATTAATTTTTCTGCTCTACACGTTAATGGTTTTTAATAAAATTCGCTCGCATTAATCGTGAATAATATTCACACGTGGCTGCCCAAATGAAAGTGATATATACAATAGACGCATCTTTAAGCCGGATGCAAGAGAAATTTGGTTTTCCCATTTGTTTTTTCCAGCCATTATTTAATTTATTAACCTAAATTAGTGCCATATTAGTTCTTCGAAATCATCATCATTAAGATTTTTTTTACACATGTTCGGTAATTTTCTGAGAGTACATGCAGTCACTCAAATGTTAGTTAAAAGCGTTGTATTTATCGGAATTCCAATTCGGTCGAGGTGACATATGCGATTGTCACAAGGTTAGGAATATATATTTTGGAAAACATTTCCAGCAAGGATTTTAAAATTTTCTAAATTTTTCAGAATTTATGAGCTTATTTTAGTTCCTTTCGAATTTTTTTTACGTCTAATTTTGCCTTGCCGTTCCTCGTAAGTAATTGAATTATTGGATGTTTTGGTGACGCTATACTTTATTCCATGGAATTTTCGTATGACCATCTTAGGATCTCTTTAAAATTTTCTTGTTATCTTAGAACCCCATGTTAAAATATTTTTGAAACTATGGGAATGTTTAGAATCTTTCTGGAAATAAGCAGATAAGGGTCTCCTTTGAGTTTTCTGAGTCTCCCTAGATTCCTCTAGTTTCCCTACAATCTTCTTAGGACGTTATGATCGTCTTGGAATCTTTTAAAAACACTCTTGAAACGTTCTTAGAATCCTTTTTTAGCACTTTTTAGGTTTTGTTAAACTCCAAGTCTAAGCTTTTAATAATCCTCAGGATTTTCATAGATAGAATCTTCTGAAAACTTTACTATTATCTTGGAATTGTCTTAGACTCTTTTTAGAATTTTTGTAGAATCTTTCAAAAATTTTTTTAAATTTTCTTAGAATCTCCCAAACATTTTTTTATCATCTTGCAATTTTCTTAGAACCCTTAAAATAGTCTGACTTTTTTTATAATTTTTTTTCTACATAGAATTTTCAGAATTATCTGCAATCTTTTTCGAATCTTGGTTAAAATTAAAAAAAAACTTATCTCCTTAAATAAGAAAGTTGACATTTCGCAAATTGCGTATGCGCACATTGTTACAATATACAATATGCGTGTCTTTACTAGAAGCATCTGTGGTTAAAATGTCAAAAAGATATCTCCATAAATAAGAAAGATGACATTGCGCATGCACGCATTAATCGTCAAGATTTTTCTTGGTTGAGGTGCCAGAGCTATAAGCGATCGAATCCAAAAAAAAAAACAATAAATATCTTGAAAAATGTAGGAGTAGTTAAGGCCTCGGGCGGATACAGGGTGTTGCATTTACAAAATACCAAACTGTGGTCCAAAAAATTTTTTTACTACGCCACTGGATTATACGTCTAAAAAAACAGTTTTTATTTTTTTCTCAGCCAAAATAGGACACACTGTACATTATCTGTACAATTTTGGATTTTGAAAATATATGTTGATAAATGTCATTGAGATTCCAAAAGCGCTTGGGGAAACTTTATCCCCCCCCCCCTCATGTTTAGTCTCGGTCGGTATCGATTCAAATGTAACAACTTTATTATTTTATTTCTAGATCTCAGCACTCAGAACACGTAGGAACTGGTTTTTATTTCATAATTGGCAGTACAAGAAATTTTAAAAAAATTACAAAAACGACTTGTCTTAAGGAGATCTCCCCCCTTTCTTCATGAATTATTTCCCGAGATGCTGTTTCTGAAAGTAAAATGTTCACCATTTTGCCTCCGACTTTGCATACGCATGCCCCTAGTGGTGCCAATGAAGAGGGGTGGGGGGGAGGGGGTCAACACACGAAAGGTATCGAATGGAATTGGTTTCTACAAACCATAACTTTCCTCCGCAAGATCCTTCACTGGGGGAATTTTACCTTTCTTGGTATTCTAATTAGATGTTTCAACGAAAGGAGCTGTTTTCTACGAACTACCGCCTTTCTTCCTTCCCTTCTATCAAAATGGAGGGGGAGGGGGTTATCCTTCATGATAATCTAATAAAAGGTTTCAACGGAAGGAATTCATTTCATTTCTACCAACCACAATCTTCCTTCTCGATCCCTTATCGTGATAATAATAATTTATTTTCATCAAGTAAATGATCGGTTATAATTCCTCATATCTTAAGAGCGGAGTGTCAGAGGAGGTACTCACAAATAGCGATTGGGCCGTCTGGAAATGGAAATATATCCATCGGTGATATTAAAACTTTAAGAGCGAATATCTCGAAAACGGTGTATCGGAAGAGGGTGTCCCATTTTTATGGTATAAATAAGTAACTGATTTTTTTTAAATAGAACACCCTGTATATTTTTAGTTGTTTCAATATCATTTGCCGATGTTGCCAATTTATTTACTTTTTCCCGAATAATTCCCCATGAGCAAGGCTTACTTTGACGAATCGTAGCGACCTTGTTTTTCGAACTTTTGCGTTCTCTTGCAATGTCCTGTGTCTAAACCCCGTAGTTATTAGGTTTTTCCATTGAATAAAAACACTATTATTCAATGGTTTTTCAATATTCTTCAGAAAAGCACCTACCCACTAATTAATTACATGTTTATACAGTATTAGGCCGTGATAATAACGAGATAGGACGAATCGCATACGATTTTCAGTAAGGGAATTTTTGAACTCGGCACAGTGTTCTCACATTCAATAGTGCTCGTCTTTGCACTCGTAGAAATCTATTGGCGTTTAAGAATCGAAAATATACAAGGTGTTCTATCTAAAAAATCAGTTATTTTACACTGTGAAAAACATCTTCAGTTCGGGCTGGTTGGAAATTTGGAAAATTTTAGTCAATCTGCAAAGGGTGGTCTTTTTCTTCTACGTGGTGTAATTGCAGGGAGAAATATTATAAACGATGGATTGTTGGAGATTTCAAACAGAAAGTTGTGTTGAACATTTACAGACGGAAAACATTTTACTCTTTAAAAGTTGCTTAAAATAACCCAAAACGTCAACATTTGATGAAATTAACATGTCCAAGAAATGGTGATCGCATTTGCCATCTAGCTCAAGCTGGAAAGCTAAAAATTGGGCGGAAAAGAATAAATTTTTTTGAGTACACCTCCGATTTACGTGTTTAATCTTTTTTTCTAAAAACTTGGTGGGAGTGCACATTTTTTTCTTTTTTTGAATTTTTTCTCCAATTGATTTCTTTACACTTTTAAAGGGTAAAACACCAAAGTTGTGCCCCAGAGCTTGTTTAAAATTCTTTTGAACGTATAACAAAGTTAGCAAGAAAAAAACCCATTTTTCTAGGTAGCCTGAGTGTCGTCCAAAAACGGACGGACGGAACTTACACTATTAGTAGCAGTTTTTTTCTCGAAAGAATTGGCACTCCAAATTTCATAACGATCACACCTAAGTGCAAACGTATGAAATCGCCAAAGCTCTAATTAGTACCTAATCTGTATAATTTCTATAATGCCCCCCTTTATGGTCTGAAGGAATACCTAATGTTTTCTTAATAACCCAGAAAAACTATTAAATACCTTTGATACAAATAAATTGTTTACTATATTACATTAAGGTGCTTGTGTTAAATGAACTACAAACTCTATTATCACGCAAGTGTTGATAGGCACCCTGTAAATACTTTACGATTACTCAATGCGTTAATTACTACTAAAAAGTGAGTTCACATGTCCAGTGCTAAATTCACAGGATCGCAGTAACGTATGCATTTTTTTTACATTTTAATCGCCAACTCAAAACAGGTTAATTCAAAATTTTAAATTCAAAAATACTTATCATCATTACTGGGTAACAATATACAGGGTATTTCATAAAGAAAGCGAATATCTTCACATTCCCAAAAAAAATTAGACAATGTTGTACCTCGAAAATAAATAATTGTTTCTCAAATGCAAATACAAGGCGTACATGATATCTTTGTCTATATTTGGGAAAACATACAAATGATAATTAAGTAGTACTTAACCAGGTAGGGGTTTTCGATCTGTTAGTACATGATCAGCGGAGCATATAGTCTTATAATTATAATATTTAATGAACACTTCTTATCTCCAACATTTATTCTAAGGTTAATTTGTGTTTGTCTCTGTACAACATTTGTTATGCTCTCGCCACTTGTGCCGGAAGCTTCATTTACAGTTTCTTTACACTGTAAGCAAGTCAAATACTGACGCATATTTTTTTGTTACAGATTACTCTTTCAACAAAAGGAGTAGATTTTTGATTAATTCGTATCATCTAGTCATAGGTAAGTGCGTCACGATTTAATTTACGTGTTACTCCAATTTTATAATTCCAGTTGGGCTCTAACATTTGCGAAAAAATGGCAACACAGTTGTTTTACAGTTACGGAGAATTTTGTGCCAGCCACCCTTGGGAAATCATCATGGCCATGCTTACCTTGACGACTTGCATGCTAACAGTTGAACATCAGTACCCTTCGCCCCCACCGAAACCTCCTCTTCGCGATTGTGCTGGTTGTCTACAGGAGGTACTGAACGGATATTCGATTTGCCTACTAAACCTTAATTTTCTAGGCGGAATACAATGCGGCAGATGTGATTGTGATGACACTAATCCGATGTCTGGCAGTGCTCTACAGCTACTATCAGTTCCGAAATTTACATAAAATGGGATCGAAGTATATTTTGGGTATGTCTCAGTGTTTCTCAATTTTATACAAACATGGTTTATTAGCCGAAATAACGTGACAAATTTCTCACGGTTTATATGCTTTGATTACCTACTATCACCCAAATGTTTCCACTTGCATCATTTCTCAAATTTATATTAGGCATTGGCTTTGCCATATCTAATTTTCTGTTTAAGTTGATAGTAGCTTCATTGAAAATAAATTTGTATAAGAGAATGGTTTCAATGAGATTTCAAATCACGTCTCTAAAAACCGAACAATACGAACAAAAGTTCTTAAAATATAACATGACGTACTTGCATACGTAAAAAACAAATGAATGTAGATCATTCAAGGAGACAATGTTTATTGATGCGCATATCGAATCTGTATTGTTATAATAAATTATTCCTCCCACTTTTGGGCATCGCACAGTGGCCCCTCGCCTCCTCTCCCACAAGTTGATTTTTGTAGACTATTTGGTGAATATTTCAGTGAAATATTCTCTTACATAAGTTGACCGTGTGTGCGGACTTGGCGTCTTAAGAGTCATCAGGAGATGCTACAGTAGGCGGAGCTAAAAAACATGAACATGAACGTACTGTCATCATCTCGTTTTAATTTAATATGGATATACTATTCAATAAGGGACTTATTTAGACTTCTCGATTTCTTTCTTTTATACTACCTACATAGGTCTCTACTATCATAGCAAATCTCCATTAATGGATAAGGTGGTCCCAGTGTGTACTGTGTAGTGGCGGCAAGTTCAAGAGGATCTCCATAGCTGCGGTAGAGGTCGTTATCATTGACCCCGTAATTCGGTTTTGGTACGAATAGTACTTTTACGTCTCCCCACGCCATAGGTATTGTATCCTAGAGCAAAACTTGCCCTTAGTAACGTAGTACATAGTGTAGGGGCTAGCAGATCGAGACCTTTTTGTCATAACTTTGGTTAGGTTCACTATCTGTTGAGCCAAATTCCAATCTCCTCTCTTCCCTCTGAAAAGTGGTTCCAGAGTAATTGGTTTGCCCTCGTTATTTTGAACGAGAGTCTTTGATCTCGGCAGCAAAAACTCCAAGGTTTTCTTTGCGATCTCTGTATAACCCCAATTTTCTTCAAGGAACCGATTCTACTCTCTGTTTTTGAAAGAAAAAAATTACCCTTATGTGACCCAGCTAGCAATTGAGGTGTCATTCGACGTCGATTCGACTTCAATTAAGTAACGACACCAATTTCAATAAGTGCAGTATAACATAAATTCGACGTCGAATCGACTTAAGTGGTGTTTTTTGACACGTCAATTCGATGTGAGAAATAACTTGAATAGGTGTGATTTAACTAATAGGTGTTAGAGACACCTTATTAGGTAATTTTCTACGTCAAATCGACGTGGCGGATTACTTATTTTCTACATGTCGTTTTGAGCTTATAACCATACTTCATAAGAATAATAAGAATACTGTTATGAACTTTATGGCTGACGTCATGTCAGAAAAATTACCTATTATATGTAAAATATTCAATATGTTTAATTTCACGATTTCTATGTAGAAATATTTCGTGCGAATGCATCTTCTGCCTTCAAAAAACACAAAGCCTCTCTGAAATAACTATTATAAAAATAATAAAAAAATAATTATTGGTTTTTCATTTTTATAGTTGTACATTTTTGGCAGTTTAAGTATTTTATTCAAACATTCAATCATTCATAATACCTAAATAGAATTAGATTTTAATTGTATAACGCATATTTATTCATTAATGCTAAAAAACATGTATGATGATATTTCGGCCGTCTACGCTAGCCAATAAATATGTCTGCCTTCTCGTTATGTTAATCTAATAAGTAGAATACCCTAATTTGCACCTATATTTTCGACCTCATGTTTCAAGTTGGTGAAGAACAAGCTACTTTTGATACCTATTACCTAATTGGTGTACAATATTACCAATTTTTATACACTAATTGTAACAAATTCATGTAAATACCAGTATTATATACTTATTGGTGGTCTGTTTAAGTATACCTAATATGTGTAATCGCAACTAAGTATGTTGGGAATTCGACCTAACTAACTAAACCACCCTATTAAGTGTAAATCCAAAACCAAACCTACGTTCACTAAATCGACACCTATTAGGAGCTCCTCCCAAAAAAATCCCGGCAAATTTAAATGAACATTTTTAATTGGCCGAATTTTCAAAACCTGTAACACACGCAACTATTTGCTTCCCAATTATAATTGCCGCATCTGAATTGACATCCTTAACCTCAAACCTGTCACTGCGTTTTGTATTTGTCTTGCCTCAATTTGCCGTTAATTTCATTTATACGAACAAAATAATCTTTCTGAACTTAATAAACAATTTGAAACTATGTACTGCTGTGTGTTCAAAGATCAATATTCAAAACATAACACTTTATAACTTCGCCGTACAATGTGACATGCGATTTTAAATTTCCCGGTTTTTATAATTTTGTGACTGTGAAACGGGTCTGTAAGGGAGGTATGTTGATCCAAGCAGAAGCCCCCTCTCGCTCCCATCCCTTTCCACTGTCAGCTTTACTGCCACCAGGTCTTTGCAACAGAATTCACATAGTGGTAGTTAACTTAACCCTATTCCTAGCTAAGATGCACGGTCTGAAATTGACTTCGTTTGGCTCAGTAATGAACTGCGCTTCTTTCAGTACCAGCCCTCCTCGTATTAGGCCTTGGTAGTTCCAAGGTTCCTGTACCAGGGCTACATCAATATGATGTTTGCTTTTGTATTTACAGAGGGCGACAGATAC
The DNA here is from genome assembly GCF_008802855.1 of Photinus pyralis. Lineage (NCBI taxonomy): Eukaryota > Metazoa > Arthropoda > Insecta > Coleoptera > Lampyridae > Photinus > Photinus pyralis. Next base: position 9,499,854 of record NW_022170509.1, on the reverse strand, counting down.
CGCCCTACTGTGGTGCAGATTAATTTCCACTTCATGCTTATCTATGTCCTCTCCCTTCATCTTCGTCTTGGAGAGGAGTTTGAACGTCAATCCTGGTGAAGTTCACATAGGGTCAATGGTTAACAAGTGGCCCCCATCTTGTCCGCGGAAGTTTGGTCCCCCTGGTAAAGTTCACGTAGGGTCGATGGTTGCAAGTGGCTCCCATCTTGTCCCGAAAAGTTTGGTCCATAAAGATAATCAAAGTTTGTCACTTGGGGCCCTCATTCCTGTCTACCAGACACCAATTGCTGATTGTAACTCAAGCATTGTGGATCTTTTCAGGATCTTCTCCGGTTCTACTTGACCCCCTGGAATCTAGGTTTTTCACTTTGACGAATCGAAGTTTTGCCCCTTCTCACGGAGCTACCTCGCTAGCTCCGACTTCAACCAGTCCACGATACCTGGTTTGGCATGTAATCAACAGGGCTCCCCCTCGGTGATGACACTGTGAATTTGGGCAAAACCGCTACAATGTCAAGGATCTAGGCTTTGATTCGCCCCGTCCTTCCAGGTCTTCATGGGACAAAAGTCATTCTGAAGCCTGGAGCTACTTCGCTAAGAGTTCTTTTTTGAGCTACTTTCCCTTGGGAGTGCTTCCATCAGACCGGTGTCGCTTTTGCGACTCAGCCGTGGTAGGTGCGTTACCTAGTTGCTTAGAGCTCCCAGATTGCGCCACCGATCGATTTTGTTTTCGGATTGCACATATTTTGTCACAAAATGTATATAAAGTATAACAGGATGCCATATTTGAAATCTCCATTAAAAAGTGTCCGAATAATGTGCTAATTAGAAATGTCTACTACGACTATAGTAGTTTATCATAAAAAAATTAAAAAAATTTCTGATTTTCGTTTTTTTGTGATATCTTCAAAAGTATTGAAGATATTTCAAATTCTTTTCAAATTCTTATTCAGCACGAAAATTTGCAACTTTGCCCCCATTTAACCAACTTTCTATCTCTTAAGATAAGTGAGATCCCCATAATGGCACTCGAAAAATGGACACAGTGTATTTGTATTTCACCGGATCCTAGGAAAACTCAAAATATGTCAATTCAAGATCCACACTATACCAGGGCGTTCCTCATCTGTTGTGTTACACATAAAAGACCTACATCAACTTGCTCAATGTTCCATTTTCGAAGATTTACTTTTGCGCGATACCATCCCCCGTATAACACAACAGGCACCGCGCCTCCTGACAGCACACGGCACGCTAGATTTCATAAGTTTGCTAAATACTATAGCACGAATTTTTCCATTTTTTTGTGTATCAACCATTATGCATATTTTATGTTGTTGTACAGTAAATTGCAAAGATCTTTAATAAACATAGAATTGCATTTGAAAAACAAAAGTTGCCTCCAATTCCGGTTTAACTGGAAGTGATCCCCGAAGTTTCAATATGCGAAACTTCTTTGTCCCCTCTTCCCTCATAATGGTTAGGTTGGGAGAGGCTTCTCCTATCTTCTGTAGGTCCGCTGCGACGACTCAAGAATCTTTTTTGGGACGAGAATCACATCCTACCCTTCCATGCTCCCTGTTCCTGTTTTGAAGGCGGGTACAAAAATCTGTGCCACAAACTCCTGAGACTTTTCTCTTTGCTGCCCTAGCTGATGTCTATACTCCTGGACCCTGCTTTTGTAAGAACATAACCTTGGCCTAAAGAACTTATTTATTGTGTAGAATAATCGTGGAAATACAAACTAAACGACTAAAAAAGAGAGCGTAGGGCGTCTATGAAATGGATAGCACTCAAAGCAACATATTCTCGTAATGCTGAATGATTGAACTAACGAATTTCGGTAAAGTAACTTCGAATTTGTTATTTTCATATTCAAAGATCCCATTCTCTGTTGGAAGTTATGCGCCTGCGCGAATCCAAACACCATTTTAACAAAAGTTCTGTTTTACGTTGTAAAACCTAATAAGTAATAATAAAAAAAATAGCAGCGTTCTATGTGCTCTTGGTGCAAATAATAATAATTAATGTCATTGACATTGTTTAATTTTGCCCTTTAAATTTCTCTTTTATTTTCAGGTATTGCGGGACTATTCACTGTGTTCTCCAGCTTTATTTTTACTTCGACAGTTATTAACTTTTTGAAAATCGAAGTCTCAGACCTAAAGTGCGTAGTAAAAAATGTAAGGCTTCGTATACTAAACGTCTTCCTTTCAGAGATACTGTGTTCTTCTTCTTACTTTTAATAGACTTATCAAAAGCTGGGAAATTGGCGCAGTTTGCACTAAGAGGTTCCAAACAGGAGGTTAAAAGTAATATTGCGACGGGCATGTCCTTACTGGGACCGTTGATGACTTTAGATACAATTGTGGAAACGCTGGTTATCGGGGTTGGGACTTTGTCTGGTAAGATTTATGCTGCGTGGGTGTATAAATATTTTTGTTTGCTTTCGTAGGTGTACACAGGCTCGAGGCACTGTCGTACATTGCGCTGTTATCGGTTATTGTAAACTACATCATATTTATGACTTTCTATCCGGCTTGTTTGTCATTAATATTAGAGGTAAAAATGAATATACCTACTTCAAAAGGGTTATTGAATGTTTTATTCAATATAGTTGTCCCGCATGACCAATACATGTGGTGGAAGAAATGTGAATCTCATCGCGGCAACTCTCACAGAATCACACAAATCCAACCCTGTAGTGCAAAGAGTCAAATTAATTATGTCCGGAGGACTTTTGTTGGTGCATTTACACAGGTAGTGATTCTTATGCTCGGAGTAGAAGTAAAATGCATCGATTGTTTTCAGTCATTTATCCTTTAAAGATTATGGAATTGAGGTCATAGGGTCTCAGAGAGTGCCAGGAATTCTTTTGAATCACACAGAAGATGATCCCATACGAAATTACGTTCTCAAGTAAGTGCGACTATCATAATGTAGTTCGATAGTTTAACGTGCCAATTGTAGGTGGGTGGCATTAAGTACCGACCACATAATCATCCTAACCTTATTGTTAGCGTTAATTGCCAAATTTGTGCTCTTTGAAAACAAAGAAGAAATGGATAAGGAGAGCTACAGAGCCCTAGAAGCTCTATCACCTGCAGTGCCATCGTTACATAACACCAATTTACACCAAATTCCACCACCACCTGTCGTTAGGCAAGATTCTGAACGTGTCTTTTCTTTAATTAGTCAAGATTCAGATGATGGTAAGTATAACTTAAATTTTCACATGTCTTGGAGTTGAAAGGAGGAGTAAATCTCTTGTGGAAAACTTTTTAATATTTATTTCGTTGACCGCCCTTTATGTGAAAATACTTTTTGAGGTCACCGATCACAAATCTAACAAGCATTACTATTATATATACTACACCCTACTTTAACTTAACCTACCTAAAAGGATATTAATGTAATTGCCCTTTTAGTATAGCTTGCCACTAAATACCAGATCATACAAATTTTATCTGTCAAATCAAAGGTTTAACAGGAACAGTCAAACAAAGATACCTTTGAACTTTCCCCTTTTTGTTACCAAAATAAACGCTTTTGAAAAAACTTTGAAAATAACTAAGATATCACTAAAAAACTGAAAATGTCAAATTTTGTCAATCCAATATGGCGTCCATAAGAAATAAGAAAGTAGTAATCTGTAACTTCTACATCTAGCGTGCTATGGACATTCTGATAATAGATTCAGATTCTCAGAAAAATAGTTAAACGGAATGGGAACCATTTCCAACCGTTTAAGCTAGAAAAAACGAAAACGGAATTTGACATTTTCAGTTTTTCGGTGATATTTCAGTTGTTTTAAAAATTTCAAGTGTTTTTTTTACCCACAAAAAACTTTACCCCCAAATTTAACCTACATTGTATCTCTCACCGTTAAGGAGACCACCCCAATGGTGATCCACGAATTTGAACCACTCTGTACATTTGGCCAAATTACAAGATTATGTGTATCTCTGCAGATGAGAAAACTTATGAAGATAAAGGAGTTCAAACCACTCCGATTTCATCCGAAAAACAAGAAAGGGTAAGATTTGCAGTTCGTAAGCCGATACGCAGCGTGGAGGAGTGTCTGAGTATATACAACAGTCAGTTAAGTGCTGCCGAACTAACGGACGAGGAAGTAATATTACTCATCGAAAATAAACATCTGCCCGCATACCAAATCGAAAAGGCGGTCGACAATCCCGAACGTGGTGTAAGCATTCGACGGAAATTGGTCGGCCTGTCTGGGAATTTTATCGATGCGTTAGCTAATTTGCCATACAAAAACTACGATTATGGCAATGTATGGATCGTGTTTATTATTTGCGACATGTGCTAAACGATTTTTTGAAGGTTCTTGGGGCATGCTGTGAAAATGTGATCGGTTACATGCCCGTTCCCGTCGGCATTATTGGTCCGCTGTTGCTCGATGGACAACTGATTCATGTGCCAATGGCAACAACTGAAGGTTGTTTAGTGGCAAGCACGAATCGAGGCAGCCGAGCTTTGTTGAGGACCGGCGTTACGAGTCGTGTCGTCGCCGATGGTATGACTAGAGGCCCTGTTCTCCGATTTCCATCAATTGTTGATGCAAGGTATGTAAATAGCGCTTGACGAGTATCCATGTTTGGAAACCAAAAATAAAAACGAGTTTCTTCAAAACTTAATTGTTCGCCATGGAAGCATTTTATTGCACCCAGTGTCTCTTCTTCATTATATTTACTTCTGCGTATGTGCGCAGGCCGCTTTTGACGTGTTTAATATAATCCATCCATTTGCGCTTCTCTTAAAATTTCAGTATAATCAGTTCACACAAAAAACCTACTTGAAGCTTTGGACAGGTTCAAGTATATAACCGATCAATTCACTTTTATTAACAAACGCTTTTGTTAAAATCAGATCGGTCCACAAATAAGAAATTTACCTATGCGCATGCGCACACGTAGCTTTTCACATGTTGAGTATAATCCCTCAATTTGTCTTTATTAAAAGGTGCTACATCTAACAGTCCAAAAAGTAATAGGTGATCTCCAATGAACTACTGTATCCGGCACGTCAGAAGGCGAACCATCACGAATCCCCACTATACATATTCTATTAATTGCAGCTATTAGTGTGACACGAAGCCAGTTTGCTCCTCCTGCTCGGTAGCCGCAATTGTGGTGTGTGCGTCACCACAAAGAGATTCTTCGTGGCCACCGCCACCGCGATCCTGAGCGACATTCTGCTACCACACCCTCCTTCTTCCTTCGCGAGGACCGCCCCAGTTCCAAAAGAATGTCTGTAACTGTGCACCCATGCGGCTAACCTTTTCTAATACCCTTTCCATGTGCATAATATAGTTGATGCTCCTACCTATCCTCACCCTGAGGACGTCCACATATCTTGCGAGGGGGACCTGTGTCCCGGCAACTTCGACCGGGATAGGGGACCAATAGCCCAGTTTGCCTTTTTGCCTCCACTAAGGCCAGCTCGCCGTCTGACTCATTACTTCTGCCGCCGTGTTGAGGCTGCTATCAGTTAGCACCACAATCAGGGCGTCTGCATACGTCAGAAAGTCCACCGCTCTGGAAACTTCCAGCCCTAGGAACCATCCTTGCGAAATGCATCCATTAATGTCGAAACGGTACACCAATCCTGACGGTAATTTTGCCTCTGCCATTCTATGAGTGAGGTAGTTGCGCACCAAACTTCTCATTTACTTGGGCACCCCCCTCCCGGTCGAGTCACCACCGCCACCTCCCTAGGTCTCCACATGCCTCCTCGACCATGGAGAGCATCCTTGGTCCCCTAACCTTTCTGGAAGCTGTATATATCGTCTGTCCGATAGCGCAAACATTTCCTCGAGCCTCCTGGTCATAATTCTCTAGGGGAGCTTCCCACTATAGGCCTAACAGATCTTGGGTCCTTCTTTGGTAACTACTAACACCCTCTTCCGCATGGCTTGGTAAATTCTCGTGGGCAGCACCGAGTTGAATGCTGGATTTAGCATCCTTGGAGCCACAAGCCATCCAGCCCAGGCGCTTTCTTTCTGGCGGTTTTCTTTGCCACCTCCCTTATCTCCTCGTCGCTAATCGGCTCGACTGGGTGCTCCTGCTCATCCCCCTTCGGAATATCGTCTTCTACCTTGGGAATAGATGCTGGATCTTCTCTTTGATTTTTTTTCCAGTGGCGACCACTCTCTCCACCCCTCTCCACACATCACAGATGCACTTCCCACGGTGTGTTGACGTATGCTGGTGCGGCCCGGCTTGCGATGGATTGTGGGAAGCCAGCTTTAACACGTTTTATGTTCCATTCAAGGTCATTATGACAATAAACTATACAGAGATACTTCATTATTCTTTGTTCTCTTTTCTTCATTATAAAATTATATCATAATATGATCATAATTATTAAATGTTTAGATTCATTAATACATTCAATGAATAATCATGGAAAAAACGTGGGTTTATCTACGATAAGTATTTAATGAGAAGGGGGAACTTTACACATGAACATCTAAAGGCTGCGTGGTACACATCTAAAATATACGCTAAATAATGCAAGAAGAATCAAGCTGTTGGAGGAGTCCTTAGCAATATTGCATTTTCCTTTTTTCCTTGTCGCATCACCAGTAGATATGTCTTGTGTAGACCTTCCAACCGCTTTTTGAGAGTACCCTCCTCCAACACTTCATTCTGCAGGAATTTGTACTAAAAGTTTTGGCATCACCAGTGGATGTGTCTCGTCCAGAGCTGTTCCACTTGCGCTTACGAGTACCCTCTTTGAAAACTTCATTTTTGAGATATTCATTTTGACTTGACCAATAGATATGTTTCGGCCAGACGATTCCTTTTACCTTTGTGAGTACTCTCCTTCGACACTCCGCCCTTGAGATATATAACGATCACGATAAGGGATCAAGGAGGAGGACTGTGGTCAGTAGAAATTAATTCCTTTCGTTGAGACCTTTCACTAGAGTACCATGAAGGGTAAAACCAGTTCTCCCCCCTTCAAACCTCTGTTTTGATAAGGAGTAATGAAGAGGTAGTTGGTATAAAACAGTTTCTTTCATTGAGACCTTTCATTAGAATACCGTGAATAGCATGAACGGCAGTTTTACCGTCTTTTTGTTTAGAACTGTGTGTGTACCACTGCGTAGAGCCTTTCCTAAAGGTGGGCGCGTTTCTTTCCCAATCCCTTTTGTGTAAGGATACTACTGGGAGTACCTCTAGGTTGTACTTTATCAGCATTATTTCCGATCTTTTTTAAAAAATCTTCAAGAATTGCTAGGTGTCCTACTAGGTGGTCATGGCTCCTTTCATGCCATAACAGGGTAGCCTTTGTATATTCTTCAGCTGTTTTTGTGCAGGTGTTTTGGCCACCATATGACTGCAGCATATGTGACCATGGGTTTGATGATAGTTTCATACGACCATTTGATCGTTTTAGGCGTTAAGCCTCAGTTCCTGCTCAGTAGCCTTCTTCAGGCCTACATTCCCAGTTATTTGAACTCTTTACTAAGATCGATGGCGGTGCCCCCCATAATAGGTTCCTTCTGGTAAAAGGCACCACCACCGTTTTTAACGGATTACCCTGTTATCTGTACACCACTTCAGTGCGATGTTCAGAGCCTTTTGCATTTGCTCAGATACCACTGTATCGTGTTATCAGATCTATTGTTGTGAAAGTGAGACCTTTGTTTTTAGCGACCGCTTCGATGCGATGTGTCATCGAAAGCGCCCTCTATATCCGTAAACGTGGTTAAAGCCACTTCTTTTGACAGGAGCACTTTTTCAAGTGTGTATGTTACACTATGTAGGGCCGTGATTGTCTATCTTCCTTTTGATAGGCGTGTTATTGGGGGTGAAGCGGACGTTTTGTTAGAACCTCGCTTCTCAGAAATTGGTCTAAGACTTTTTCCATTCTTTTCAACGGGAACAAGCTGAAGCCGATGGGTCTATACGCCATGGGCAGGTCAATTGAACGTCCCCCTTTTGGTGTGAACAGCACATTCACCTCCTGCCACGTTCTGGGTATGTAAGCCAAACACACAGTTTTCTAGTATGTGCCCAACAACCTTTTGGAAGAGTGCTGATAAGGTTCCCCCTCCACCAGGCGCCTTAAAGGGTTTGAAGGCTATTAGAGCCAATTCTACCCTCTCCTGTGTGAAGATTTTTGAGGCTTCGCTTTTAACTCTGGAGTGAGACCGTACCTGCCCTTCTGCCTCTATCTGTTGAAGAAAAGTTACTTTTTGTGAGCCGAGAAATTGATGTCCATTAATCTAGCAGAACACAATCAAACATACTGCATAATTAGATGCTAATTATGTGCCCTATCCCCAAATTAAATGCTCCTTTTTTTTTAATTATTACATGTTCTGCCAGGTTCATATGAACTCAGCACAAAACCCAAAGAACCCAAGAAAACCCAAAACGCAAGAAAATGAAAAGTGAACTAACTATAATTAGGTGCTAATTAAGTGTCCTATTCCCGAATTAAATGCCTCTTTTTTTTTTAAATTATTATGTGTTCTGTCAGGTTCATATGAACTCTGCAGAGCACTACCTCAAAAAACCAAGAAAATGAAAAGTAAACTAACTATAATTAGGTGCTAATTAAGTGCCCTATCCCCGAATTAAATGCTCCTTTTTTTTTTAATTATCACATGTTCTGCCAGGTTCATATGAATTCAGCAGAGCACTCCCTTAAAACCCAAGAAAATGAAGTGAACTAACTATAATTAGGTGCTAATTAAGTGTCCTAGTCCTGAATTAAATGCTTCTTTTTATTTAAATTAAGAACCTGGCAGAACATGTAGTAATTTAAAAAAAAAGGAGCATTTAATTCGGAAATAGGGCACTTAATTAACACCTAATTATGCAATATGTTTGATTGTGTTCTGCTGACCTTGCCCTGCTAGGTTCATGGACATGAGAAGTTGAGTGCTTGTGAGGAGCTCTAATGTTTCTCTGGAGCTCACTGTATTTCCCATCGAGTTTCTTAAGATTCCCAATGCCATTGGAGTGGTCTTTTTGTTCTTATCATGGAATTGTACTCGACTAACGCGCTTCTGTACTCTTCCCATGTTTCTTCGCGCCTTTGTCGTTTGGCTTTGTCCAATAGTCTTCTGATGTTTTTCCAGTTCCTCACTCCTTTTAGTTTTTGTGGGATTGTGTGTAACAGAAGGGGGAAAGGGGCTGAAATTCTCCTAGTTATATCTTCATAGTACCCTGTCCAAAAAAGGACCACCTTTTCATGATCTCCCTAAAGTAAGTGCACAAAAAATGTATTAACTTTTGGTTATGTTGCAGCAACGCCATGGCTTGGCTGGAGAAACCCGAAAATTTCGCATTGGTCAAAGCGAGTTTCGACGGCAGTAGCCGATTCGCTAGACTCTCCAGGTTACATATACGTATCGCAGGACGTTACCTGTTCGTTAGATTCGTCGCGAAAACCGGCGACGCGATGGGAATGAATATGATTTCGAAAGGGACGGAGGTCGCTTTGAAAATGGTACAGAAACATTATCCGGATATGGAAATTTTGAGCCTTAGCGGGAATTTCTGTACGGACAAGAAGCCGGCCGCTGTGAATTGGTACGTTTATTGTTTTCGAAGGGGGCAGGAAATTAATTCGGTTTTTAGGATTGAGGGTCGAGGAAAATCGGTGGTGTGCGAGGCGGTTGTCCCGGCAAGGATCGTTAAGACAATGTTGAAGACGTCCGTTCATTCATTGGTTGACGTTAATATCTCCAAGAATATGATTGGATCGGCGATCGCTGGAAGCTTGGGAGGATTTAATGCTCACGCTGCCAACATTGTGACTGCCATATTTATTGCTACAGGTCAAGATCCCGCACAAAACATTGCCAGCAGTAATTGTATCACTTTGATGGAACCTTGGGGAGAGAGCGGAGAAGATTTATACATATCTTGCACGATGCCTTCTATTGAGATTGGAACAGTGGGTGGTGGTACTATATTACCCGCGCAAGCGGCCTGCTTAGACATTCTGGGTGTAAAAGGTGCGCATCCAGTAACTCCGGGCGAAAATGCAAAGCAGTTAGCTAGAATCGTGTGTGGCGCAGTTTTAGCTGGCGAGTTATCACTTATGGCTGCACTGACAGCCGGACACATTGTTAAAAGTCATTTAAAATACAACCGGTCTTCCGTTCTTCTTAATCGGGAACAATCAGTGTGCTCTAATGTACCTTAACGTGATACTTTTCTTGTTTTAATGATTTTATAAATCTTCATTTTGCATTCATCATGTTTTTATGAGGAGAATAAATTTGCAAAACTAAATGGCAAAATTGCGGGCATCTTGCTATTATCTTTGACAGCGTTGAACACCGTCCACTTTAATGTCAGAGTAAGAGACAATGAAAGCAGATCTTATGGTCTAGATTGCACAGAAAGAGAAACCAGTGATTAGTTAGCTTTTTATGATTTTATTTATTGCCGAAGATGAGAATCTACATACAGTTAAACCAAATACTTGGTACCTACATTATGTTATAGCTTTCTGTTACAATAACGCCGCCAAGTTAAGTATCGATTAGTCAAGGGATGTAAGCTCAATTGAGAAACAAGATACTTATATTACTGTGATACTAGTCTCGAATGTATTTAAAAAGATGTCTGACTCCTTCAAATGATGCTTGTAAATTTATCAGTTGTTGCAGATTTCGTTACATTTGTAAAAACTTTATTCCTGTAACAGAAAAATCCCTTGTGGTGGTTACTGGTCTATTATCTAGTCATAAAAATAATAATAATCAGTTAATTTTTATGCGTAGTTTTAATTGGCAAATATTTTAGCCAATATTATTTTAGTTTATAAAAAAACGAGATCTTTCACGAAACTTTGTTGAATTATTTGGTGCACACATCGAATAGTTAATTTTAGTTAACAGATTGAAATCTACGGACAAAGGTACCTAAAGTCATATTGAAGAAAGTAAAGCTCAGATTTCAGATGACTTCTATTTATTTATCATCGTCAGTTATGACTTTAGCGCTAATTTTTGATCCTACAAACGATTGTAGATAGGCATAGGTATGCGATTTAATTGTAAGCAGTTTATAGATGTTATTATATTGAATATTTTGCAAAAAATTAAATTTTTATACAATGTGTGATACACGTTTTATGAACTTCCTCTCCTTATAGCTACGACACATAATGCCGGGACTGTTCTCGAATTTCAAGTTTATGCTGGGAATTACCACGTGAGGGCCCATATTGTTACCTGTTCCAGGGGTGGAATTCTGCTAACAAAAAAATTTCCACATGTTCCGTGCCTAGGGCTATCCACCTTTTTTTTTGATTTATTAATCAAAGCTCAAGATTGTTGATTATTTGCGCTTGGTTTTGTTTTAATTACTTTATACCAGTATTTTGCCAAGACCTGTTTCTTTGTTTTGTTGCGATGTTAATTAACATAATGTAACGTGATTTATAAATCCGGGTTCGATTTATATCAATATTTATTAAACAAAACTAAAACACTATAAAAACCGTACAATTTATATCGATTATTTATATCACACACTTCGCAATTTATATTTCCGCGCTCGATCTCGTTCGGTAGTAAAACTGCCGCGATGTTCGGTCCGCAACCATTTATACACGCAAGCAATGTAACTCCAGGAACATTCGCGTACACTCTCGAATATTCCTACACAAATCCACTATCGCGCGCGTAGAAAATTCCAGAGCGCCAAACGTGACGTCATGTCTGGAGCGTTTCCGTTACAATAAGGCTCCTTGCACTATAATTTTATCTCTCATTGTATTCTAATTAAAGCTATCAATGAAAGGCACCGTTTTCTACCAACTACTCCCCTTGTTCCTGTCCTCTTATCAAAGTAAGGGAGGGGGGGGAGAGTGGAACTAGTTTTATCCTTCATGGTACTCTAATGAAAGGAAGTAATTTCTACCAACCATAGCCCTCTTATCGTGATCGGGTATATTCTCTTATACCTCCAGAACAGATTGTCGGAATAAGGTAGGTACTCACAAAGGGCGATTGAGACGTCTGCAAGAAGTATATCCATTGGTGATCTCAAAACAAAAGCTATTTCGGTTAAAAAATGCGCTTTATCTGCATAAGAGTTGTGCACAATTTATATTTGTTTTTACCTATTTATATTTTTATAACTAAATTCAATTATGATTTTTGTTATCAGCTTGTGCGATGGGTCGGGGGTTTTGTTTATTTTATATGGGGGCGTAATAATTTATTCTTCAAATCACTCCCCCCCCCCCCCCCCATCTTTGAGAACAAATTATGCTAATATTTTATAGTTTATTATGGCTATACAAGAGAATGGTATTTTGCCACTATCTTATTGTGCATAACTGCCAAATGTGATTATTTTTCATGACTTTCGAATATTTGTTATGTGATGGATCACAATAAAACCCTGCTATGTATATGTTATGCCAATATATGATACCCCTATACATATTTTTATGAGATAGATCATGTCCTAGCCAAAGGCGGCCGCCTGAGCTCAAATCACATTATTCTTCGCCCGTGAGACCCCTAGTGTTAATGTCAAGCTCCGTTACATAAGAGAATTTATAACCAGTGGTGTTCCCATAGGATATACTCCATATACGCCGTATACTCTCAAGGATAGACATATAGCGTATACTCTCAATCAAGGCGCCACTGGACATGATAATTATACATCAAGCGAAGAAGGTCGTATGTTATCCGCAAACATGTTTTTTTTACCAATTTAGATTTTTATAAATTTGTCAAGAGATTACTCCCCCCCCCCCCCTCGCGTTTTAAAGGAAACATCCACTCAAGTGAGTACACTCTCAAAGAAATCGATGGGAACATCACTGTTTATAACTACTTACATTCATTTCCGTGGTGGCAGTTGCTAACCATAATATAAATATCAATGCAAGATCACGATTATGAGAGAAATGAAATTCCCCAATGTTGTCGTACAGGTTGAAAACTATTATAATGTAATTGTAAAATGCAAATTGAAGAAGAATTAAGTGATTACATTTGCTGGAAAGTTTTCCGTAACTCTTTTTCCTACCCTAGACATTGCTCACTCCGTTGTCAGGGACAGGATTAGAGACTGGGTGACCAGTCAATGCCAGGCTCAGTGGCAACAAGCAAGCAGACTCAGACAGTCCAGGACCCCTTGGCAAATCTGGGTCTTCTATAACTGAATAGAAGCCAGATTAGGAAGATCACCTGCGTCCTTATGGGGCACTGGATGGTCAACTATCACCTGCACAACATATAATTTGGCTTGTATGAAGAGCTCACGTACGTGCAGGGTCTGTGGCGAGGTAGATGAAACTACTGAGCATGTGGTCGCCTTGATCAGAGACAGACATCTGCTCTTTTGGCGACAGTTATCTGGAGCCGGGGAAGGTGAAGCAACTTAGGCTAAACTTCAGGGTCCTATCTTTTATTGAGGGGAACGTGCACTAAACCTAGTTGCGGAAGAAATGGGGTAGGCACAATGGGCCTTTGGTGTGCCTAAATGCTGCTTGGTGAGGGCTCCCCTTATGAATAGAATAGAACAGAAAGGTAGAATTTTGATTGATGCAGGGTTGCCACACTAATATCTATCAACCTTTAAGATTAATACTAAACAAATGTTATCTGAAACTCAGCGCAGGGCAAAGCACATATAGCCAGTGGCGAGTGATACTAAAGGGCACAGGAACACGTGCCCACGTAATCGCCAAGATAAACGGCGGAAATAAATTAACATGTCAGTCAGTGAGTTATTTTTATTTGACTATTTCCATTTTATAACGGATTATAAGCAGATTAGACGTTTTAAAACTTTCTTTCAGGGCACAGTTTGTCTGTGCGTCAAATACGGTTATAATTTGATTCATTTGCTTGAGTTCGGTTATTTCCGTATAAGTACGTGATTTTTTTTTACTTTTGCCTACCCTCTTGTAAAGCTCACGAGTCGCCATTGGTACACGCCTCTATATCTTTATCATACGTAAAATATGGTCTAATGGTCATCAGAATCAATTTTAAGAGCAAGAGAGAAAAACAAAAAAATGCTTTTCGTTTTAATTCTACATGAGAGTGCAAATTTGATATTTTTCTACGGCGATTCAAATGCTAAATCATGAGAATTTTTCATTGCAGACACAAATTATGTCCAATTATCATGTTATCAGAGAAAACACAAAAGCGGGAAAGGCTAATTTTTAGGTTCAAATAAACATGACCACGTGATCACGTCTATTGCGCAGTTGCGCTGCGTCTGCACTCTCTCATGGGATGGAGAGGAGAGTGTCTTTTGTAATTAAAAAAAAACGATACAGTCTCAAGCTATCAACACTGTTTCTGGTTTATTGAAAATTTTGCATTATGATATTTTGTTATTATCGTTATCATTAAATATGTAGGATTTTTTTACACTTTCAATGATGATGGTATAGGTGATATAGAACACCCTGTACATTTTAGAGTGTGAAGTTAGCAATGTATGGAAAGGACGAAAAATAGACGTTGGAAAATAAGTAGTGGATTTATTTAAAATCGACGGTCATCCTACAATGGCAATGTTAAAGTTAAAAGGGTGTAAAGCGTCCCTAATTATATGTGTCGACACCAGAGACACTTCCCGCTGATTGCTAATGGCCACTGGAGATGTCGCCGACTGTGCGCGAAGCAATCTGTCAAAATTAAAAAGTATTATCAAAATGTAAACGTTTTATATTTTCTATAAAAAATGTACTTATTTGAATTGTACAATTTAGAAAGAATATTCGCACGTTGCCGATTTATACAAAATGTATATTAGAATTCGAAGCTAAATGATCAAACGTAAATATGCCTATGTTTGGTTCAAAAGGTGACAGTAACATAGTTTATAAGTGCACTGTAAGATTATTAGAAGATACAGAAATATTGGAATGTGAATATAAGGTGAGATTAATACACGTTAAATCTATCATTATATTCCACATAAATCCCGCTAGCCAAATCACAAAGGAAAATATTTATTGGAGTATGTGTGCCAACAACTGAATCTTGTGGAACAAGATTACTTTGGATTGCGTTATGTCGATGTCTCACAGCAAAGGGTAATACATTCAAATACTAAACCGTCAATCTGTCAACGGTACAATTTTAGCATTGGTTAGATTTAGGAAAGTCTATTATAAAACAAGTTAAAGATTTGGATCCAGTACTCTTTAGTTTTCGTATAAAATTCTATCCGCCTGATCCTTTTCGTCTTAAGGAAGAAATAACACGTTATCAAATCTATTTGCAGTTGAAAAGGGATTTACTGCATGGTAGGCTTTATTGTGCACCAAGTGAAGCGGCCATGCTAGCGGGATACATAATACAAGGTATTAATTATTCACGCCTACCTTAGCGCTTAATTTTTTCTGTGTTACAGGCGAAATTGGAGATTATATTCCTGAAATGCATACCGGTCACTATGTGAGTTGCTACAAAATCTTGTTGAAGCAAACTGAAGCTATAGAAGAAAAAATTATGGAGATTCACCAGAGAACCTTAAAAGGGCAAACACCGTCGCAGGTTGAAAATGGATTTCTTAAGCTCGCATGCCAATTAGACACTTACGGTGTCGATCCACATCCTGTTAAAGTAAGAATCGTCGTTGAAAGACCGAAATTCATTTCGTCTTTTAAGGATCATAAGGGAGCTCAATTATATCTAGGAATAAATTACAGCGGCATTTTAACCGTTCAAGGTAGTCGAAAGACGCACCATTTTCGATGGCTGGACGTACAAAAGATTAATTACGAGGGTAAAATGTTTATAGTTCATCTTAATTATAATGAGGTACGAGAGAATATTTTAGCCAATGACAGTTTGTCTGACGCCCTATTCTTTTAGAAGAAACATACGATCGGATTTAAGTGTCCTTCTGGAGCAGCGTGCAAGTACGTGTGGAGATGTGCCATGGAGCAGATGTTATTTTTTACGTAAGTTGCGTGTTTTGGCGTTTAGGCGTAAATAGTTTGTGGAAGTCTTTCATTGTTTTTGTTATTGGTGCTGTGTATGATGACACCTAAGAGGGGGGGGGGGCAGTGTCTCAAAGGTTTTGGTGGACTCACTGCAGGTGATGGGTAATTTTTTTATGCTCCTTTTAATGGAGGCGTATGCCTATCAGTGTCTGCATGTAGTTAGCAGTACACGAACGAGACAAACGGGGAACTAGGAAAAACCTCCGCTTTCACAAGGTTACGCGACCAACAAGTATACGCAGTAGTTCTTCTCAGGAAAGTTCTTCATTACTCAGGTATCATTTTAAGATCCACACCATGGAATTTTCTGCATTTTTGTGAATGTTTTAGATTTTGGTGAAGGTTTTGAACCTTTGTTCTTACTTTCTAATTTTTGAATGAGTTTTCTTTATTTTGTTTTAATTCTTACAGTTTTTTTTTTGAAGGTGCAGTAAGTATTTGTTATGGCCACAGATATACGCTAACCATAATGCATAAATTGCTTAACACTTTATCTACTTATTTTAAGGTTTGGATTTAGAGAATATGGGCAACTGGTGACGCACATGTAATTCAATGGGGCGTGCATTGCCTCTGAACTTCATTCACCATTTCATAAGCAAGGGGTTTATATGATCGGAAAAATATGTATTAGGTAGATAGATGTACAGAGCATAGTTTCCATACAATATAAACTGATATTTTGTCCATTAATATATGTTTATAAAATCTAGAAAACATGCGTCAAAAGAGTTCATACTTTAGGCATTAATTGCAAAAATTAGGGAGCATTTTAAGCAATACGAGTGTATGGGATCGGTAGCGTGAATACTTATCTATATTTTGGCAATTTATGTGAAGCTCAAAAATTTTCATAAAAAAAGTGGTGAATGAAGTTCTGAAAAATGGGCATGTGAACTGGAGAAATGGAAATAAACTACGCAGCTGTGACTAATATCGCGGTCAACAGTGTAGCTTC
This sequence comes from Photinus pyralis, assembly GCF_008802855.1. Classification (NCBI taxonomy): domain Eukaryota; kingdom Metazoa; phylum Arthropoda; class Insecta; order Coleoptera; family Lampyridae; genus Photinus; species Photinus pyralis. Next base: position 9,482,906 of record NW_022170509.1, on the reverse strand, counting down.
TTTCTCACAGAGGGTGCCACCAAGAGTTTTATGAAGTCAGTAAAAAATACGATAAAGACATATGAAATAAGCGCTTTTAACTTACGATGGAGTTGTTCTTACTTTTTAACTAGGCTAGTACTGTGTAATGGGGATAATAAAAGACAAAAAATTTACGAGCAAAAAAAAAATAGCAGGCTATGTAAGTTGCCTATGTTAAATCATTTAGCGATTCTCTTTCAAGGTTCAACAGAGCGTGTAATAGTAGAATTTGCTGACAGCAAAAAAAAGATCTTTCACTGGTATATTTTTATATTGTCAACTCCTTGCTTGATATTTATTTGGTTTCCCTTTACTATTCATTGCAAACGGTGTACACTCTACCTACCGTTGTATGAAATAAGTAATAGAAATGAGGATAGGTAACATTCCTTTACAACAAATATCAAAATTTTACGTAATTTTTAGAACAAAGGGTTGTATATTGTTGTTGATGTCTGGCAAGCGGCGACCTTGTGTGGGTGTTTATTTGTAATGCGATTTGTTTGACCGTCTTCCTTATTCTTTATCTTTGCTTATTGCAGATTAAAATACCATAAATTTATAATCCATACCTTGTTGCAAATTAAAATTTTTGAACTTCAATAGTATCATTGAATAAAGCTCTTTATTCAATTATAGTACCTATTATCACAGATTTGTCTGTGCTATTATATATTAGATCTGTGGTACTTTCGGAGAAAAACGAAATTTTGCAAAATCGTTTTTATTTTTTACTGAAGTTATTAAAAAAGATATTTCAAAATAAAGCACACATTATTATGACCACTTTTTTCCCTCTACAAGATGCTACTTTTAAATTTTAAGTTTGACGTTTCGTCTCCAGGCAACCATTTTTGTTTTTTCTTATGGAAGCAATTTTGAATATTTGTGTCATTTGATAAAGATTTTTTTTCTGATTTCAAAAATATAAAACATCTATTTTTAATAAGAAATAACGCTATTAATTCGTAAAAACGCAAGAAACTACTTACGTACGTTACTTAAGACAAAGTTTTCTAGGCAAAAAAAGATATTTTACAAACATTAAAAAAATGGATGTGTACATTTTTGAAATCAAAAAAAAATTCTCTATGAAATGACACAAAAAGTAAAAATTACTTCCATAAGAAAAAACAAAGTTGATGATAGTTAACCGGAGACGAAATGTCGGGTTTAAAATTTTAAACTAGCATCTTGTAGAGGGAAAAAAGTGGCCATAATAATGTGTCATTTATTATTAAATATCTTTGTAAATACCTTCAGTAAAAACAAAAACGATTTTCAAAATTTCGTTTTTTTCCGGATATCTCCGAAAGCAGTCAGAATTTTCACTTTCAAAACTGCATTTTGTTAAGCATCAAAATACACAACTTTGCCAAATTTAAACTACCTACCTATTCTATCTCTTACAGTTCCCGAGATCGGAGATACCCATGGTGGCCCTCGAATTTGAATCATCCTGTACATTACTAATTTACAAAAGACCATCCCTCGAATTTAAGGCATGGGGAAGAGAGATACAAATGTATATTTAGGTATAAACGGCTAAAAAATTTTAAAAAAATCAGTATACCGTAGGTCCCCGGATTGACTTTACAACAAGAAAAACTTACTATACTTTTTGGAGTTGTTTTTATTAACATTTGTTCTGTTAAAATTTGAGCAAGATCGGTCTACAAATCAGAAATTTACCTCTGCGCAATCGCACGTGCGCAGTTTATAATAATCGATTGATTTGCTTTTATTAAAAGATGCTACTGTTAAAAGGTCAGTAAAATTGGCCCAAAAGTAGGAAATTTACCTATGCGCATTCGCGCTTGCGCAGCTTTACACAAGTTTAATATAATGTCTGCATTTAAAGGTGCTACTGTTAATCCATAAAGGGTACGGCCTACCGGTCTAAAAATTAATAGGTGCCGTCTTCACACGACAAGTAATACGCCTGCAAAAATCCCATTAAATTTTGAGTTATGCTAACAAGTCAACTTAGCCACTTAGTTCTACTTTAGCATCATTTTGGATCAAAGAAACCCAAAATTTGATTGCGGGAACGGTTACATACATTGATAAAGAAACATAAAATTGGCTCTGTTAGAAACCCTTTGGGTCATTATTTATTATGTGCACTTTTCCAAAAAAAAGTTCTTATTTAAGAGCGATTTTTTCTGCAATTTTAAGGCGAATCCCAGGTAAGGCATGGCTGTTTGTGATTGTATAGTGGGTTGAGTGGGAAGAATAGCAAATTGCTAACACTCCGCCCACTATAAAATAAAGGCAATAAAAAAAAAAGAAAGTGCTTCCTAAAAAATAAATTAAACGCTTCTTATAAAATCAAATTGAAAAACATGTCAAAAAAATACGCAGTGCTTACCATCTTATTTGTAACCGGGAGCTTTTTATAGATGGAAAATGAATGTACTTGCCAAAAAATTGATTTTGACAGTTATTCAATTTGCAAGAAGTCAGAATAAGTACTTTTTTTATCATAACAGACAAACTAGAGTTGAGTGTCCACTTTTTGCCCCCTGAGCAAAAACTGAATCATCCGCAGGTTTATCAGCATTATTTACAACTCTGAATGTAATTCACAAGGCAAGATTTTATTCTTGGATTGAAAGCGAATATGACATGTACTTTCCAGGAAGTATGATATGCTAACTATAGAATTCTCTAGAAGTTTTTGATTTGCTATGTAAGCAAATTGAATTGTGTTTAATAGAAGTTCCAATATCAATGCCGAAGTGATAAATAGTGAAATTCGCGTGTTTACATGTTATCAATTTGAGTACAAGTAAGTGATAAATAACAATAATCGTTATAAATCAATCTGTTTATTGACAATGTTTACACACTGACTTTTTTTACCATATGTAAAATGGCCATTTTATCGTTAATAATAACCACTAACCACTATAGCTATGGTAACCACTAATGTTAAAAAACACTTTAAAACCAAATTTTAAGAGCAACTGCGCTGCACTGTTGCCTATTCGCTGGGAAAAATGTGTTTCGATAGCAGGAAAATATGTATATATTATAATATGTGGAAGAATAATAATCCTCATCACTTTTCCAACTACCATTTATTTCAACCTTGCAAAATACATAGTCAACAAAAATGCATCAAATTCATGTCTTGAGCATTGAAATAATACTGTTGGTTTTTTACCCAATGATCTCGGTGCAAGAATAACAACTTTGGCATGTTTTGAGCAAAATTCATGTGGTCACCCAAAAATACATCAGATTCATATCTTGGGCATCGAAATAATGCTTTTAGTCTATTTCCCAGCGATTTTGGTGCATGAATTTTGACATGTTTTGACCAAAATACATGTGGTCACTAAAAATGAATCAACCTCATGTCTTGGGCATTAAGATAATGCTCTAGGTCTTTTTCACAACGACCTCAGTGCAAGAATGACATGTTGACATGTTTTGATATTCGAGACTGTGGTTATATGCACAGAGATAAAATACCACTAGTGTATTGGCGTTAAATGTTGCCTAATTTATGTATTACTAGATTTTGATGCGAGCAAGATGCACAGATTAATTTTCTTGACAATTTTTAACGTAAGCCGTTAAACACTAGTTCACAAGGTGTAAAAGTATTACTGTGTACATAATTCTTCGACACGAAAAGAAAAATCTGACATGAAAACTATTCGGGTCGTAAAATGGATTCGAATAAACACACAATTAATGGATTGACAATGACAAAAATTTATTCCGAAGCACATGAAAAAAAAATTAAAATAAAATCCCTGAAAGAAAGAAAAGTTTTCAAAGTCTGTTTGGACATATTACCCCGCACGCAGGCGGTCGACAAATAAAATAATAAATCTTAAATTACTTGCTGTTTTTTTTATAATCCGTTGTACAAGGTGTGCGATATTCAGGTACACGCTCTTAACCATCGCGCAACTAGCAGCAATAGCAGTACTCGAACGTACACAAATCTGAATTTTAGGAGTTCTCGCCACTTAATATGTTTTTACCCGAAATTACACCGCTAATACTTTACTACTATCCATATAAAGTTCACTCAATAAAATGCATGTTCCAGTTCTTGAAAATGCACCACGCAATCTTCCCCGGAATAAAATCTATCGTACACAAAATGACACGCCTGCTTCTATAACTTTACTCAAATTTAATTTCAACGCACTACAAACGGTGCATTATGGTCGCGAATAACAATTTATAGTAAATCTTCACGCACAAAATCTCTCTCCCATCTCCTTCGTTATTTGAATCTCGCCCGGTAGAAATACTAAAACGGACCCTATTTTCTGAACGAAACAATCGCGACTCGCGTACGCCATTAAACCAGTTTCTATCACGTTCTCGGATTTTCGCACAACGTAACGAAGCTTTTAGGTCTGAAGAGATCGGGGCAACCGCTCTCGCTTGCCGCAATACGTTTCTTGCTATGGCTCATTATCGCCAGACATATCTTTGTTCAAGTTCACTATGAAGCGGTGCATGTGTAAATAGGAAAAATTACTTTTTTAATTCTAATGCGACCGCTCGTTATAAATGGTACCAACTATAAATGTCAATCTTAATTGTAAATGAACAATAAAAGTATATTTCATGCTCGAAGGCTCGAATCAGAGACATTCTGGCAGGCGATGTGACTGAATTGTTATATTTGAATAATAGAAATGGATGTATTTTGCACTTTGTTTTAGATTACCAAGTAGTTCAGACGCTCCCTCAGTGGTTTCGGGAGGAGGATTATTCTCGTGGGGTTCTAAGTTTAAGTACACGGGTCGGACGGAACGGGAAATTTTGGAAGATAATAGATCTCCTAGCAGGGAGCAACCTACAATTCAACGCACATCTAGTTTAAGACGAAAAGCTTCTAGTGTTCCTGCAACACCGTCAACACCATTGCAGCCACACTTAGGTAATGAATTAGGCAATTTTATCTCGGTAACGAGTAAATCTGAATTTGTTTGAGTAGGTTATAGCAGTTTACCTCGTTCGAGCCACTCCGATGTCGGTGGTTCGCGAATGGAGCCGTCGACTAGTACGGGACTCCTTTCGGGACTAGAGGGACCATCTTCTCAAAGTTTCGTTGACTCTGGTTTGGAGACCGTAACAGAGGATCAAGAAAATTTAGGTGGTTTAAGACGTCGTGCTCCAGGTTTGAGCTCAATTAACACGATATTGTAATTCAATAGAGCGAATTTTTAGTTAACGAAGATTCGGTCGACCGATTTAGTGATTATTATTTTCGGGATTCGTTCGAACACTCGTCGTCCGAATCTCAACTTGTTGAAAATAATTCGCGAATGATCGAGACCAATCCATCGCATCGTTCGAGCCGTAGTCAAACACCTTTGTTACATTATCACCTTGATGGTAGGATAAATTTGCCAAATGCACCTAATAAAAAATCTCGCAGAGTGTTCACTTCTCTTAAAACTTGTGGATTTGTTTTAATCATAATGTTAAGTATTGCCCTATTCGCAACTATGGTTTTCGAATCTAACTACGAAGTATTTATCCGCTGTAGAAGCAATCCCGAAGTAATATCGTTAAAGGTCACTTATTGGGATCCGATAAAACAGTACTTACGAAGAAAAGCGGACGGTATGATCTGTTGTGCCATTTTTTAAGTTTACATTTTTTTAAAGCCATTCTTAATTTATCGCCTAATTCAATGTACATAATTTTTTATAGGGAAAGAAGTTTCCAGAACTTGTTCAATAGGCAAGTAGTTGAACATAATTCGTTGTTTTTGTGATAATAAATTTAATACTACACCTGGCCAATACACTCGATTTCATGTGATGAGTTAGAGTTCTGTTGTATTAATGACGGTGTAACTAACTACAATTTTCATTTATGGGGGACACATATAGTGTTTCAGAGTTTACGAAGAAATTTATTTTACCAGAAAAGAGTGTGTGGAAGAAATGTATGAACAGTTTTATAATTATAAAGAAAAAGTGAACGTTTACTTATTGTTTGTAATGGATAATCTTCTTAAATCAGAAAATGAATTATTTTCCATTTTTCAGGAAATTTGAGAGGTATTCGAGTGCATCGGAAAAATATGGGACCGAGGTCAAAATTTCAGTTTTTTAAGAGCGCATCTGAGGGATGTAATTTTGACTTAATCGGAGGTTGTTATCTGTAACCCAGTCAACTAATTACGGTTAATTATACTTATCCAAATAGTCGGAATGAAATCTCCAAATTCTGTAGTCCAGCAATGCCCTCTTGTTCCTCGGAATGTGAATCATTTATTTATTTTGGTCTTTATTTTTGAGTGGGCGGGGCTGCTCTACCAACCCAACCCACTAAACATTTACAAATATCTATGCCCGAACCCGGATTCAAACCAGGTACCTTTAGTACCGCAGTCGAGCTTCATCTCAGCTGCGCCACACAGGCCGCGACTAATATCACGTTGATATTTCCCTTAAATGGCACGACCTTGCCGATTTCAGTCTTGGATTTTCGTATCCCATGAGAAAAAACCTTAATAAGATTGATTCTCTCTCTTCTTCCCTGCTGGCAAGAGAGCTTTCGGTGGCTGTAAAAACTACTTAAATATTCTTCCAGGAACGGTTGCAAAACGGATAAATTCACTACGAATCTTACGTGCGTTATCGGCGGTAAGACAAACAATTAAACAAAATGAAAACACACAAAGCTCCCTTCTTGTCTCCTACACCAAATAAGTAAATTCAGAAACGACAGATACCAGTTGTTCCTCAAGGATTGATTTTCTAAGATTTGAAACTACCGTTCTCTCCCCTATGGCTGAGAAACTTCGTGTCTATCTTCTCAAACGTGAATGAGCCCATTACTGAGTTAATTTTTGGCACCCACAATAGCGAATGTGTAATTTTCCATTGGTTAGTATCTTTCGCTACCAATCCTAGACATTTTCTAAAACCCACCCAATTCCAAAAACGTATATTCAGCATTTCCCAAGCTTATATCTCTTAAACCGGATGTAATTTGACCCAACAAGCAGATTTTGAGGCGCGACTGGCAGAAGCAGTTAAGCGAACAAAGAGCCCCTGACAACCACCGCGCAAAAATGACATATATTTCTTTGACTCCAATCATCCAGATAAATTCTTTACATTATCATGATCAAAATTTGTTTGGGAAGACTATTAGAATTGTGACATTTGTTACAGCTTTAGAAATCCTATTTTACGTATTTCTGCGGAAAATATACACAAAAATGTTGCTACTGTTACAATAAAAAAAACTGGCCCTCAGATAAATTGTTCCCCAGAAAGTTCCCTAAGGTATGTATTGCGTCACGGAATATCTCTTAAATTTGCTCCCCTCTTCTCCAAGTACATCCACAAAGATTTGCATTCGTCAAATTTAAACCCACAGGATTCCTTTGCAATCTTCACAGAAAAATCATACGCATGTAGCTCGGCCTGAAAAATTCCCTCTTGAAAACTCGTCTTCTCGCGAAATTTGTTCTAAAGAAAATTCATGTTAAAGAAAATTAAATCTCAAAGGAAATCCGCCCTAACCAAAAAAGGTCACTCGCCCTGAAAAATTTGTTCCCTAAAGGACAATGTGGAAGATCAGTATCGTAGCTTCAAGTCACTATTATTTGATTATGTACAATACGCTCTCAAACAAAACTCATGTTAAGGTTAAATCGCCTCAAAAAAACCATCCTAGAATGTTTTGGTCCAAAAAAACTTGACCTGAAAATTTTCCTCACGAAACCTGGCTCTCAGAGTATTCCCCTCTTCCCACGAAACTTGCTCCAAAGAAAATTCTTGCTCAGGAAAATTAAATCACCGGCCGATGTAGTGCAGTTCAGTTGAAGCAGAACTGTAATACTATGGGTCCCTGGTTCGAATCTGGGTTGGGGTATGGATATTTGTAAATGTATAGTGGGTTGGTTTGTACGAAATAAAAATTATTAGTAATAAAGATCAAAGAAAATTCATGTTAAGGACAGTTAGATCCCAAGGGAAATGAATGTTTTCCTCCAAAACAAAACTCGCTCTGCAAAATTCGCTCATGAAACTTATCCCCAAAGAAAATTCATGTTACTGATTTCTGAATTTCTTTCTATTTTATAATTTTAATATTTGAATATTTTTATCATTTTGTAAAGTATAATGTATGTGATATGTTAAATTGTTGACAAGAACGGGTTGATTATTAAAAACATTGGGAATGACTACATTTTGCTAATCATACCTAACAATTATCCAAGGTTTTGCGGGATGATGATTGACACAGGTAGAAATCGGTAACAATTTAGTCATTCAAAATGTGTTTTTAAAAATTCGATACAACTGAATATCGAACGATCCTCGAGATCTTCACACATACATCATTTTTACAATAATACACCTTAAGGGGTTGATTCTGTCCCAATAGATCAGCATAGCTTGTAAAACAAATTTTTTGAATCGGCATTAGTTTTACTTTTATTCAAGGTGCGTAAATGTGAAATTTCATTTAAATATCTTAACAAATAAACAATTTGAGATTGCGCATGCGTACAACAAATTTTTTTGAGTTAGCATTAGTTTTACTTTTATTTGAGGTGCCTGCATACATTTCATTTAAATATCTTAACAAATAAAAAAAACGACTGCGCATGCGCAAAACAAATTTTTCTATTCGGCATTGGTTCTACTTTTATTCGAGATGTCTACATACAACATTTCATTTAAATATCTGAACAAATAAGAAAAAACGGACTGCGCATGCGCAAAACAAATTTTTGGATTCGGCATTAGTTTTACTTTTATTTGAGGTGCCTGCATACATTTTATTTAAATATCTTAACAAATAAAAAAACCGACTGCGCATGCGCAAAACAAATTTTTGGATTCGACATTAGTTTTACTTTTATTTGAGGTGCCTGCATACAAAATTTCACATAAATATCTTAACAAATAAGAAAAAACCGAATGCGCATGCGCAAAACAAATTTTTGGATTCGGCATTAGTTTTACTTTTATTAGAGGTACCTATATACACATTTTCATTTAAATATCTTCACAAATAAGAAAAAAAACCGACTGCGCATGCGCAAAACAAATTTTTGGATTCGGCTTTAGTTTTACTTTTATTCCAGGTGCCTACATACAAAATTTCATTTAAGTATCTTAACAAATAAACGATTTGAGATTGCGCAAATACAAAAGTTGTAATGCGCATGGGTAATATTTTTTTGCATCTTCATAGTTGTCTGAAGTTTAAGGAATATTTACTAACACATTCATATGTTCTTTGTAACAAGAGTTATAAGAGAAACCCTTTTTGGTGGTTCGGGCTGTAACTTTTTGGCCCGTTGGTCTATGTAGCCAAAAAACAATACCGACCTTTCATATATCCTGAAGAACATGTGTATCAATTTTCAACGCGATCGGACGTTTCTACACAAAGTAATCGTGCACACGGACAGACAGCAATACAAAATTATAAACGATCTCGAGGATCGTTAATAATCAATCCCTTCTTCCTATTTTCTGACCACCCTGAGGAAATTTTGATGATATTACCACAATATTTGAGGTCGGACTTTTCCAGTTCAAATTTCTCCAGCCTCATTTGAATTCATTATCATTTGTGGTTTCTCCCACATACATAACCACCACCTAAGTAATAACATGCTTGAGATAATTGAAAAACCAAAGGCACATAGTCACATTATATCAACCTTGAAACTCAGTTAATTTGATTGTTAGGCAATTAAGATAAAACCTTCACCTTGTCATGGTTTTATACAGGGTGGTGACTTGCGTAACGCATCATAGGAATTTCAATGTAAAATTTGTAACAAGCGATTATTGGCTCCCCAAACTATTTTAGAGAAAAATTGTATTAAGGTTTTTTGTAGAAACAAATTTTTTACGTCAGTCAACCGTATTAGTTTTCAATTTTTTGCATAATCAAGACGGAAAATTGGAAAAATAAAACCCGCATCTTTTTCAATAATCTGCGATGCCATGGAATTTTCTAAAACAAATAGATGTCCAGTTATCAATTGGCAGCAGTTCGAAATGGATTTTATGATCGACTTGGTTACTGTATTGCAGTTAATGGTGACATATTCGAACATTTATTGTAAATTGTTATATTAGGAAACCGTTTTTAGTAATTTGGTCTGTCTTTATGTTGATAGAATTTGATTTGTTTTATAGCAGACATTCCATGGCATGACGGATATTGGCGTTCTTTTTGTATTATAAAATTCCATGGTATCACAGATTATTGCAAAAGATATTTTTCTATTTTTCCAATTTTCCGTCTTTATTATGCAAAAATTGAAAACTAATACGGTTGATTGACGTAAAAAAAAATTTCCTACAAAAAACCTTAATATATTTTTGCTCTAAAATAATTTGGGGAGCCAATAATCGCATGTTATGAATTTTACATTGAAATCGCTATGATCCGTTACGCAAGTCACCACCCTGTATAATTAAGCCATCAAGAAGTATAAATTGATGGTTCGGATTTCCATTAGAAACATAAGTAAATTGTGAGTAACTGTGAGTAGTGACCTGTATTTGCTTCCTTTAAGTGTATAATAAACGCAGATGTATATAAGCACATCAATATTGTTCAATTAAAATGACGTCCTTAAAGTAACCAACTAGCAATAGCGATTACGAATGTAACTTTTTCTCTCATGATGTGTTGAACGAAGTCAGAAGCATAACTCACCGTACGTGTTCATATAGGCATACAACGAAACCTGAATATTTGTGTTGAATAATATTGATATGTGTGTATATTGGTAGAGGAAGGTCGAAAAGTGTTTTGTTTTCGTTTTACAATCGTTTCATAAGCACAGAACTGTAGTATTATAACACTAGATAGGTGAAATAGAAGACTGCAGAAGTATTGTCAATATATATAAAGAAAAGTGTAATGCCAAAGATCTATATGTTCCCTTACTTTGCTTATAATAATTAAGGTTAAGATCATTTGTCTGGTGTAGTCATACTTTTTACATATTGTAGATTGAATTTAGAATAATTACAACTTTCAAGTCAATTGCATAATTTACAGTGCAATTAATTATCGAGTAAGGTAACGTAGAATTACCAACTTAGTTACTTAATCAAACTCAAGGTGTCTTGGAAAATGCTGTACATTGATTCCGTAAAACTGAACACTTTCACCGAACACATTCCAAAACTCACTTATACGGTCAAATTAAAATTATTAATCCAATCAACTTTCGCTTATGTGCATTTCGTTTCAACACACCTTGTACATTTGTTTTCACACGCGAACACACAGAATTTTATATTTATGTCAAAATAAGTTGTAAAAATAACAAATAAAATTCACAGTCCCGTGGCCTCGAATTAGTATCTTTTGTCTCTTACTATGGATTTCTTAGTATTCAAATTTTGGAGTTTAGTTGGTAACATGTTACTAGAATCATTTGTTGGATACTAGTGGAAGCTAACGGGTACCAATATCAGTTGGGAAGCCTCAAATTTTAGTTGAAACACCCTGTACACTAAACAAATTCAGTATTTTTTTAAAGAATGAGATTTTGTACTGGCCAGTGGCCACTGTCTTGGTAACTTACATTTACTGCTTTCCATTTGAGTGCGTGAAGCTCTGGTGCAGTTCGTTCGGAGCAGCTCATTTTGCAAGTTGTTCATTTTTAACACATTTGAATTGACATTCACAGTACGTAAATAACCACAAAAGTGTTACAAGCCCCAAGAAAATAGGTGGTGCATGAGGGGACAAGGGAAATCCAATTTCGGGCGCGTCAGAGCTCGAAGCTTTCTTAAAAGGAACACAGGGCATCGTGCACGGTACAGCTTAGAGCTCCTCTTTCACTCAAATGGAAAGCAGTAATTAAGACCATTGAATTCAATCATTTAGACCTGTCAATTGGTATTCGAATTTAATTAACGTACATGACAAGTGGTATTTGTTTGTTGTTTTTACAACTATACACCCAGGGATTTTAATTTGGAAGATTTACTCCATATTTGTATACAGTGTTCCTAAAAAACATGTTTAAGCCGCAGACAATCTGGCCTTGATTCGAATAAGCTGGAATGTCAAGCTGAACTATCATTTATAAACGCACATATTCAATCCGTTGCTTTTGATTCCAAGGTGCGTGTGAAATCGATCACCGGGGCCGTTTAACCAATTTTTATTTTACCTTTGCCTACACGAATTACGTATAGAATTACTGTGTGTCAAAAACCAACTTTGTATTTATGTGGAACTGCATTTTGTAATAATTCAATAAAACTTTCATGTCGTTATCAAAATTAGTAGACTTAAAAATAGTAGATTTTGTATATGGCAAGGTTCCACCCTCGTTTAATTTTTGAGAACTAAATAGTACAGAGCTGTAAAAGTAGAAGCTCGAAAGTAATTATGGTGCAATTAATTTCGATGGATATTTGTTAATAACAAATAGCTTTTATAAATCTGTGATCTTACCTCAATCTGCTGCTAAAGTAGTAATAATCATTGTACAAGTTCAAAAAGTCGTGCAATCAAAATGTATTTTTATTACTCCACTAAGTAATTGTCATTTTACAATTTACGTAACATTCCAAAATTACATTACAAATGTAAGAGTCTGATTTTATGTATTATTAATTTGTTTGTTGTTATATCGTAACCGGGATTATTTCGTAAGTAGCCGTAATATTGGAAATTGTTACAGTTATAAATTGGTGCTCGTATTTTTACCTCTAATTTTACTAATCCTGGTTGCGATAGATTTTGTTATTTCTCATAATTTAGGGGCCATGTTGTGTAAATGATGAGTGTAAATGTTTTTGTTCCATTTAGTTTTAATGTAAAGCAAAATCCATCACAATTTATTTATTGGCAGTATTATCTTATGATATTTATTTTTCATTTTTAACACAATAAAAATTATTCTTGTTAAATTTTTTCATTGTATTTGCTAATTTGCCAAATAAAGTGTCCATTTCTTAGGATATATTTGACCATATCCTTTTCTGAACTGTGCTTGATGATCATTGTAATCTTTCATGGTGGAGGGATTTGTACACCATCATATACTACTGGGTGGGTAAGTCAAGAGGAGGGGATTTTTACCGATTAATGTATTGCATACAGTAGCAACCAATCTGCTTTGCCTCCCATTTCATTGCTGTGGACGATTTTCTGAAACATTCTAGCAATCATGTTTTGCAGAGTTTAACTTCTTACATGCTGTAAACAATTAGCTTATAGCGACCTCTATGTTTCCCTCTATTAAAAGGGGTTCTTTCATCTGCCATGCTTCGATTTGAAGTAATGGAAACTTATTAGTGTTGGGTGTTGAAGTTAGGTTTATCATTTATCAAGTTATGAAAAGACTATTACTTCAGGCACTATCCTTTAAAATGCAATTTCTTGTGGTGGGCGACCTTCCCCTGTAATTTTGTCTGACCCATAAGTACCCAGTCTGCCCCTGCTACAGAGAAACGAAATTTCCAAGTTGGTATTACTCCAGCTTCAACTTTAGTATAATAACACCCTGTTCTTCCACTTATTAACCGGATTATGTCATACGGGTCCCTATTATCGGTTGCGACTTGAGGGTGGCGGGTAACCTTTTTATGGATGGCGCTCAGCTACAGACTTTGTCCAGGTTCTTATCGTCCATGACTCTTGCTTTACTAAGTCCCATCCGAAATTTAAGGTCATCTCTTTTGTTCGCAGATCATTCTGCTGGTTTCACAATAATTCCCTGTATGGCCAATAGCATAGAGTAAATTACATTATTTACTCTATGCCAATAGATAGCTTTTCACATAGTTCAACCAGGTTCAGACCCATCTCTCTCTCTCAATAAAGGATAGGACTCGGTTTATGCTAAGTTGCTTCACTCTCCCTGGTTCCAGATAGCTGTCGCCAAGGAGCTGATGTCTGTCTTTGACCAAGGCCCCACAGTGACAAACTGCATGCTCGGTAGTTTCATCTGCCTCGCCACAGAATTTGCACCCCACTGTTGTGCGGGGGATAGTTGACTATCCACTGCTCTGTGAGGACACCAATGATCTTGAAGCATTATGCGGGTCACTCTGTAATTGGGCGCATGCCTGTTGAGGGCCCAAAAACAAGAGAGGGATAATAAAATAAAAAAAAATCTTCCTAATCTGGCTACTATTCAGTTTTAGAAGACCGATGTTTGCCAAGGGGCCCCTGGAATGTCAGGTTGCTTGGGTTTGACTGGTCATCCAGTCTTTAATCTCGGCCCTGACAACGGACGGAGCAATTCTTAGGGTAGGCTTGGACCCTACCCACCGCATACACGAGTCAGCTCGTACGCCGTATGCTGACAAAGGGAGAAGCTGATGTTAGCTCTTGGTCGATCTCCATATATTCCCGTTCCCCTTTCCGTTATTAGGGATCCGTCTGTAAACCACACAACCCCTCAGCGTTTGAGGAACGGGTAATCTGAGTTCAGCCACTGCTCCATATTTGGGAGATTGACTTTATATAACTCTTTGGTCTTGATAAGGCCGCCCTTCTTGCGAGGCCGAGATCGATTCTGAGGGTTTCCTCCCAGATCCGCTTGCGCCCAAGGCTGCCTCGAGTCTTCGACTCGTCCCTATCATTTAGCCCTATTCGATTCTATTCATAAGGGGAGCCGGACTAGGCATAGCAAAGGCCTATTGTACCTACCCCCTTTTCTTTGCAACCAGGTTTAGAGCCTGTTCCTTTCAATAAAGGATAGGACCTTGTTGAGCCTAAGTTAGTATGATCCTCCTCGGTTCCTGATAACTCTCGCCAAGGATCTATCTCTGATCAGGGCGTTACAGTGACAGATCACATGCTCGGTATAGGTTTATCTCCCTCGCCATAGAACCTGCACGTTGACTTTCGTACCAGCTGAATGTTGTGAAGGTGGTAGTTGACTATTGAGTGCTCCATGTTGAGGACACCACAGTGATCTTAATCTGGTTTCTATTCAATTTTAGAAGCTTGAAGACCCAGATTTGCCAAGGGTCCCTCTTAAAAAGGCGCTTCCAGTAGCTTATTGCCACTGGGCCTGAAATAGACTGGTCATTCTATCTTTAATCATGACCCAGATACAACAGATGAAGCAATTCCTAGAGTAGGCTCGGGGCCGACGAAGACTGCACCACTGTCTTCGCGAGCCAGCTAGTCCGCCCTTTCGTTGCCCCCTATTCCGTAGTCCGCTGGCACCCAGATCAAGCTTACTCTATTAGATTCGCCTTTCGTAACTTCTATGGAGATTCTCCTTTGCTCAGGTCATGATGACTAACATCTCTGCCTGAAACACGGTGCTATGCTGACCAGAGGGGACAAACTAATGTCAGCTTGGTCTATCACCATATATACCTATGTCCATTCCCCTTTCTGTTTTAGGGACCCATCTGTAAACCACACTAGCCCCTCAAGTTTGAGCAATGGGCAATCTGAGTTCAGTCACTGCTTCCCGTCCGGGAGAGTGACTACAACTCTTTGGTTTTAGTAAAGCAGCCCAAATCACATCCTTTCTTGCGAGGAGGCCATCGGCTTTAAGGGTTTCCTCCCAGGTCCGCCCATGCTCAAACCTGCCTTCATCCTTCTACTCGTCCCAATCGTTTGGCCATATGGAAGCCTTCTGAGCCTCTGCCTCCACAGCGCGAAGTGTAAAGGTTCTAGTTCCCAAGAAGTGCCTCCATTTCCAAAGGAGTGGTTTTTCATGACTCCCAGACAGACGAATCTGTACCTTACCTTGCTTCCTGTAGGTACGTTACCCTGCGCATGGCAGGCCACCATACAGGTGCACCGTACACTACGTACTATTGGCCTTATCACTATACTGTGTAAAGCCAATATACCAGTCGAGGGTCCAAGACCCATGTACAGTGCAGGTGATGAGTAGCCTTTTCATTGATGGCGCTCGGCTGACGGCTGCAGACAAAAGACAAAGGTTTTATTCACGTCCATTATATCGCGGTTTCTAGGTTATGGGTGTATGATTGAGAAAGTGTAGCGGTGCGTCTGGCCCATGGTAAACGTTGTTTGCCACCGTGGACGTAGAGGGGCGAGTCGACGCGAACCCGAGCTATATCGAAACTCTCCTCGAGTTCGGCATTGGTGTTCAAAAAAATACACTTCGCATTTTGTATACCGGCTCTGAAATTCGGGCGAGCGGTTGATTTATACCAATCTCGCCTTCAAATTTTCTTGGCATTGGTATGAACTGAATGTATAACCGGAACCGTATAAACACACCTCAGAATTTCGGGCCAGCGGTTATGAACTGAGGTTGAAGGAGTCTACGGGAAAGTCCCGGATAAGTCGAACTTACCTTCAGCTCTTTCGACAATGGTGTGCAAAGGGCCATATTTAACTCAAAATCGCCAAAAAACCGTTTCACTGATGACGTCATCGGTGCATGTTTTAAGGTTCGTGAACGATCAGTGTATCGATCAAATTTTGAGCATATGAATGTCACCTCAACTTTTTACGGACTACTCGACTACCTCAAAACCTGCCGTGACTATTTTTACCATTATATTGAATTATGGGGTTGTATTTTTCTTCAGGCGTGATGTTTACAATTTCAAGGTCAATTTTTTGTTTTCAAAAATTTTCTTTTTATCTTACGTTCATATTCATTTTTCTTAGTTTCATCACAACTCATTCACGGATTTGCAACTGTTACACTGTCATTGCCCACCATATTGGCGAATTTCAAATCTAAACAGTCCCGTTTTCAAAGTAGGTGGCTGAAGCAAGCACGGCTCTGGTCTTTGTTGAGCTACGCCACTGGAAATAATTTGAATTTATAACGTTGTCGTCTATATAGCGCTCACGCCTTGCATTAATATGCAAGATTAGGTGCACATAAAAAACGATAAATATACGATTATATTTGATTAAATTGGAGATTTGAGAGATGCCGTGGGGAGTTAATATTTGAAATTTCAAATGCGCGGGAATGTCGGCCATACTTGTTGTGAAATTTCTCGGCTCGTGATTGGGTATCCTCCCTTCTTGAATTTTTCTTGTGTAGACCCCGTGCCAGTACGAGTGCTTTGGCTTTCAGTATTTGGTGGTTACTGGTTGCTTTGGTTAGTTTAACAACGGTTAAGTTCTTGTGAATTTTCTTTTGTTATTGCAAAGTATAAAATGCAATATAACTGTGCAATTGTACGCAAGTGTTCGTTAAAGGTCCGTTAGATTTGCATAAAATTGTTTACGTAAAGAAACAATAGTTGATTGCCTGTTCTTGGATACTTGGGTTATCGTCTTCAACTGGCCGTTGAGATCTTATACCTTCAATATGGCGAATGATCCTCCTAGGTATTTTCTTACAAGGTACATAAGAATGTAGATTATGCATAATGAGAATGTAACCTTTGTGAAGAAAACCCAGTCAAATTATGTTTCTTACTTGTAGCAGTGGTCGCCAGGGCGGCACAAACAATCTCCAAGTTCATGACATTCCCGAAGATGTCCTAACTCGAGGGGCTCCTAGGTCGCAGTGTGCCGCCCCAAGAATGGTAGCGAATAACAGAAGTCGTGTCGTGTCGGCGACTAGAAATCGTCTGGAAAGAATTCAAAATAGAAGATCTGATCATAATATACGCGAATACTGCCATTCGTCGCTTGAAAATCCGGAGAGTGATAGACCACAAGATAACAAGGAGAACGAGAGCACCCAGCCAAAACCGAGAACCTCACCCAAACCTAATAATCTCATTAATCGAAATAACACAAGAGGCATTCAGGAAACTAGACCACTTCACATTTTCCATTCTCAACCCTCGACGGACACTCGGGAAACCGCCCATGTAAATAATTCCAGTACCTGTCCCCGTTCAAACACGTAAGTACCTTTCATTTTTTATTAAAAAAAAATAATCGTGTTAGTCACTTAGTTTTCTCACAGATAAGGTGGTTTATCGTGTGGGGTTTTTTATCTCATAAACAACTGCAATCAACTATTGATATTTTTAATTTATCGGTCCGATTGCTGAAAGGCATCAACCAACCTCTTTGTTTATTGAACTTTAATGCCTTGCCGTGAATAGTCATTTCCTGAGTTTATCTGATCAATAATATCGGAATGTTATGAGAAATAGTAACGGTATTTGATACTGAACTTATCATTGACGTTACTAACACAAACATTTTTGCAAATAATCGTAGCTTAGTCATGGCATTTTTTTACCACCCCTAGTTCTCTGTGTGGGAATGTGAATCCGAAAGTGAGTCATCTCAGCAGCAAAAATACAAATTTTTGATGTCCATTATGTGTGACTACCGGTAAAAACAGGTAGTTGGTCACTTCCAAAACCTCTTAAACAGTTCGTACAGGTTAGATTGAGTGACTAATGGCCGTATGCACCGAAAAAGTTTAAGCGGGCTTAGTTTAAGTGTAGCTTAATATCCATGGTAAATATTGGGACGATGGTTGCCATGGATTCTAAGCTAAGCTCACCTTAAATTTTTTCGGTGCCAGCCATAAGTGGCTTGGGTTTGGACAAAATCTGACAGACTTGAAGGTAGTCACTGATTGACATAATGACCCTCAAATACCTCAATGGTAGCTTAGAAACAAATATTCATGTGTGGCTGCCGACTTCAGATTTTTGCAAATGTGAGGGCCATTAAGTCTTACCCGAGGGGGAAACCACTTCCTTAAAATTTGTACACCAGATTGAAAATGGAAATAATGAGAGGATTGAAGTGTGTAATGAAAGATTGAAATAATAATGAAAGAATGAAATCGTAAGAATTGAAAATGAACTATTCGTTTTTGTAAATAATGAAACCGTTAATGAAAAATATTTATAACCGTAATAAGAAAAAATGAGGAAATGAAAAATAAATGAAGAGAATTCATAGAATGAAAAAGAATTAATCTTAGAATTAATAGAATGAAAAGAGAATGAACAGATTGAAAGTAATGAAACTGATAATGATAATATTGAAAGATTGAAAATGGAATGAAACTGGAATGAAAAATTCATGTACACCAAATTGAAAGAGTGGTTTCCCCCTCGGGGGAAACCACTTCCTTAAAATTTGTACACCAGATTGAAAATGGAAATAATGAGAGGATTGAAGTGTATAATGAAAGATTGAAATAATAATGAAAGAATGAAATCGTAAGAATTGAAAATGAACTATTCGTTTTTGTAAATAATGAAACCGTTAATGAAAAATATTTATAACCGTAATAAGAAAAAATGAGGAAATGAAAAATAAATGAAGAGAATTAATAGAATGAAAAAGAATTAATCTTAGAATTAATAGAATGAAAAGAGAATGAACAGATTGAAAGTAATGAAATTGATAATGATAATATTGAAAGATTGAAAATGGAATGAAACTGGAATGAAAAATTCATGTACACCAAATTGAAAGAGTGGTTTCCCCCTCGGGGGAAACCACTTCCTTAAAATTTGTACACCAGATTGAAAATGGAAATAATGAGAGGATTGAAGTGTGTAATGAAAGATTGAAATAATAATGAAAGAATGAAATCGTAAGAATTGAAAATGAACTATTCGTTTTTGTAAATAATGAAACCGTTAATGAAAAATATTTATAACCGTAATAAGAAAAAATGAGGAAATGAAAAATAAATGAAGAGAATTAATAGA